>NW_015636034.1:940631-977400 GCF_001515625.1 Sinocyclocheilus rhinocerous | reverse complement strand
ATATATATATATATATATATATATATATACACACACTTTACAATATATATTATAAATGTATATATATTTATATATACACTTATATATAATTATACTATATATA
Source organism: Sinocyclocheilus rhinocerous (assembly GCF_001515625.1). Lineage (NCBI taxonomy): Eukaryota > Metazoa > Chordata > Actinopteri > Cypriniformes > Cyprinidae > Sinocyclocheilus > Sinocyclocheilus rhinocerous. Next base: position 977,297 of record NW_015636034.1, on the reverse strand, counting down.
TATATTTATATTAATTTAAGGAGAGTGCTTGATGCTTCATAAAAATAATTTTTATATTTACACAAAATGTTTAATATATAGTTCACTCATTTTCATTTACATTCATAAATTAATATTACTTTGGGAAGGGTTCCTTAATAGTCAGGAAAAAAATATATATTTAGATTTATAATAATATTTACTGTATATTTATAAATAGACTTAATTTTATTTATACAAATCATAATTCTTTTTTCCTTGATATTGTTGCTGAAATATGACCTGGACATTTCTTTATAAGATTCATCTAGCTCGGATTCACAACTGCATAAATAATATATAACAATAAAGAAAAAAAATCAAATATAAACCTTAAAAGATGGGATGGACAACTGGTCAAAGGAGGCGGAGCTCTCCTCACTTGTGGGCGTGTCAAGGTCAAGCGGACGATGCAGCGATGACTTAGATGTTCTCTTATTGGTAGGCTGCTTAACAGCCCAGTTTGAAACATGATAATGTGCAAGGTAATTTTGGTATAAAGCCATTAAATGTGGCTGTGTTGTCAGGAGGCCAGGCTCCACCTTCTCTGTTTCAATAGAGCCCTCTTCCTCCAATCCAAGTGCAGAGACAAATGAAGCTTGAGAAGTGTGGCTAGGCAGTGGAGGTGGGCGGGTCTCAGCGATTGACAGAGGTCCTTCCACACTGTGGTATATAGATGTACGACTGTGTTCTGTGTGAGGCTGACCCTGTTGTCTCCGTCTGCGTTTCCTCCCTGGATAGGTACCTGGACCTTCATCGCTACTGACTGGCTCAAACTCCTCGTTAGCGCTAAAGTAGGCTTCACTGTCAGCCACAGACATGGAGGAGTCAACTGAGCGGTACTGATGGAATGTGCTAGAATCAGCTGATGGAGTGAAAGGAAATGACCCGTAGCTTCTTCTCTGCCTTGGTGAGTCTAGAACGTTCTCGTCGCTACGGGAAACCTCGCTGCTAAACTGCACACCAGTAGGAGGCGTGGCTTTCTCTACGAAGACGGCAGCCGATAGGCTCTTGGTGCTGCCGAGGCGAGCTGATTGGACAGATGACTGGCGCTTGAGAGGAGAGCGGAGTGGAGAGCGCAAGGGTGGACCCTCAGGAATTGGACCGTCAGTGGTTACATTCATTAACCTGTAAAACACACAAACAGTAAAATGCACATTCAAACACTAGAGTAAAAGAAAGTGTAGAGTGGGGCCAAGAACCTGCTTTTATTCAGAACCGGTTTCATTTAAAAAAAAAAAAAAACTACTGGGACAGCCTTGGTGAGCATAAGAGACTTCTTTCAAAAACCTTTTTTTTTTTTTTGACCTCAAACTTGTGAACGGTAGTGTATTTTTTATGATTTTTATGATTATTATTATTATTTTTATGATTAAGCACAAATTCATCATAAAGTGACATTTCTAACCTGAACAGATGCACTGAATAGAGTACCAATAAAACATCTCAGCCAATAAAATTACTTATTTTGACACATCCCATAATACAATTTTCACTTATTAAATTATCCAATATTTCTGATGGACTAAATGTCCAAGTCAGTTTTATTCCTAATCTAAGACCTTTGTTTTCTCTTACCGACCACAAATTTTTAAACAATAGTGTATTTAATGATTGATTGTTCAAATTACAGGTTGGCTTATAGAAGCCCATTTCCGCCATATAGTAAAAAATTGTGAGATTAAGGCCTTTTTTTGCCTTTATTATGACAGGACAGATCAGAACTGGGATCGGGAAAGGTCCTTTGAGTCAGGATTCGAACTCGGGACGCCCGTAGCTCAACGGCGCTGTATGTCGGCGCAGACCATTGTGAGAAGTTTAAAATAAGAAATAAAAGTGAAATTGTGAGATATAAAAATGTCCAATTGCAAGAAATAAACTCACAATTGAGATATAAATTATAAGTTATGGGACTGGAATTGTTCTATATGATACAGGAGCACATGTGTCTGACTCACTCTGTTGAGGGGGAGGGACTCTCTCGTTCTCCAGCTAAGAGAGGCAAGGCAGCACTGGAGGAAGAGTTTTCCTCAGAGGAAGAGGCAGAGCTGTGAGAGCGCAGAGGTACGTGCAGACTGAGGTGCTGGCCACGTCTCTCCAAGTCCACCATCGGAGAAGGGGAACACGTTTCTCGCCGCATAGCAACACCTTTAGCTTCAATTAAACCAATCAATAAGTACAGTTCTCTTGATAACCAATCAGCATCATAATAGCCACAAACAAAACTTACCGTCTGAGAGTTTATGAGTTTCCTTAGTGACGATCCATTCTCCTGGATGTAATAATGATTGGCCGTAGGACATGTCAGTCTCTGCACTGATGCTAGAGAAGGCGGAGCTTGCAGGGGGTGTAATTTCCTCCAAGCGGAAGAAGTCCAGGCCACCAACTGAGCCGCCAAAAAAACGACATCCACCAAGACAACCACAGCGATTACGGCTTCGCTTGTATTTCTCCTCAGGCCAAAGGAACCAAAGTCTAAAACACACAGGAAATATGATTGGTTTTGTTTTTCTGGTTTTCTTATTTATATATTGATATTTTTTACTGTCTCTTGCATTGGTGTAAAGCACACTGGTCAAATGCTGTTGTGTTTAGTTGTGCTATAGATATCAAATTGACATTGTCATATGTTTGCCTGCACATTAAAGGGTTAGTTCACATATGAAAAGATTCCCGCGGCGCGAAAGGTTTCAATGGGGGTAAGTGGGTGTTGGTTGTCAACAGTTCAGAAGATGTGAAAAAGTGCGCGCATCCATAATAAAACGTCCCTCACACGGCTCCGGGGGGTGAATAAAGGCCTCCTGTAGCGAATCCATGCATTTTTGTAAGATAAATATCCATATTTCAAACGTAATAAAGACTTTTTTCTCACTTCCGCTGACTGTCGTACGTGGAAGCCGAGCAGGCAGATGACGTAAGACGTCGGTGTTGCGTGATTAGTGAGGAACGCGGAGACAAAACAAAACAAAACGCCGGTCACGAATTAGAAGCACAAAACGAGGATTTGTAAAGAAAAATGTCGGAGGATTTCGATATAAGCCAAGAGGAGACTGGTTTTCCTTTGCTAATGTAAGGAAACTTTGTTTCCTTTGCTCCTGCATTTCTCAGAGGTGCGCGTGCTGCGCCTACGTCCTACATCATCCGACTGAACGTCTTCCGCGTACCACAGTCAGCGGAAGTGAGAAAAAAGTGTTTATTACATTTGAAATATGGATATTTATCTTACAAAAATGCATGGATTCACTACAGGATGCCTCTATTCACCCCCCGGTGCCGTGTGAGGGACCTTTTTTTACAGATGCGTGCACTTTAGTTCACGTCTTCTGAACTGTTGACAACCAACACCCGCTTACCCCCATTGAAAGGCTTGGAGGGGCCAGGACCATTTTTAATATAACTCCGATTGGATTAGTCTGAAAGAAGAAAGTCACATACACCTAGGATGCTTTGAGGGTGAGTAAAACACAGGCTAATTTTCATTTTTGGGTGAACTAACCCTTTAAGCTGAAAATTCTGTTATTAATTACTCACCCTCATGTCGTTCTAAACTCGTAAGACCTCCTTCATCTTCGGAACACAAATTAAGATATTTTTGATGAATTCTGAGAGCTCTCTGACCCTTCATAGACAGCAATGTAATTACCACGATCAAGGTCCAGAAACGTAGCAAGGAGATCGGTAAAATAATCCATGTGACATCAGGGGTTCAACCGTAAGCTACGAGAATACTTTTTGTACGCAAAGAAAACAAAAATAACGACTTTATTCAACAATTAGTCTCCTCCGCGTCACCCTGGTGCCATTTTGGAGAGTATCCACTGAACGTAAACAGCGTATGCTGTTCTGTGTCAGCTGGACCTTGTTTCTGGACCTTGATCGTGGTAATTGCATTGCGGTCTATGGGATGATCAGAGAGCGCTCAGAATTCATCAAAAATATCTTAATTTGTGTTCCGAAGATGAACGGAGGTCTTACGGGTTTAGAACGACATGAGGGTGAGTAATTAATGACAGAATTTTCATTTTTGGGTGAACTAACCCTTTAAGCAATACAAAAAATTAAATCATAAAGGATACACATGAACCTTTTTGTTTTCATGTCATGAAGCTCCAGGAACTGCCTCTGGACCTCATATTTGGCTGGATGGTCAGCAGCCAATGCCACATCAGCCGTGATGAGGTTAAAGGTCACCGAACCGGCTTCGAGCCAATGAGAACGCCGAAGGAGGGGTGGAGGCAGGCCAAGCCGTGCAACTTCCTGTTGCTCGACGAATTGAGCGATCACTACGTCTTGCAGAACGGCACTGATGCCTTCGCCGACAGCAGCTGTATGCAAATTACATGTGGCCAACCGCAAGGCTCCGGTCTGATGGGCAAACATACATACACTACTGGTCAAAAGTTTGGAATAATTAAGATTATTTAATGTTTTTGAAAGAAGTGCATTTATTTGATCAAAAATACGGCAAAAACTGAATATTTCTATTTGAATATATTTTAAAATGCAATTTATTCCTGTGATGTGAAGCTAAATTAGTCTTTAGTCTTTAGTGTTGCATGCTCTATCAATAGCTGTATTGCCATCTGATCAATCGCTAATCATACCTTAATATTGGCTGCACAGCCGTGTTCAACAATGAAAACCTGGGCTCCGTCAACTGTTAGTCGAGTCATGGTGTACTTCAGATCCTCTGATGTGCGACAGGGACCAGGCAGGGCTGCATGCTACACGTACAGACACACACTCAGTTGTGTAGTCGTTTTGAAAATGATGTGAATATGACAGTGCAGATGTGCGTGTTTCTGCAATACCTTGGCACCACAGACTCTACGATCAACTCCATGTTGGCAGGTGACAGATGGTTTTGGCTGCTGGAGCTGGAACTCTCGGGACACTACATGAAACACAAAGCTCTCGCCCCACTCCAGAAGAGACGCACACTGAAACACAAACACTACCAGATCACATCTGCTGCACCAAATGCATACAAACAGTGATTAATGCTGTCAGTAGATTAAAATAATCATCTTGACTAATCCCTTTTGGTGACACATTCAGTAGCTTTTTAGAGATAAAAAAATTAAAGGTTTGTTATTTGTTAGGATCATATTTATAGATAAATATATAATATTAATCACAATGACTAATGCATTTTAAGTGCCATATCAGCATCAGTTATATGCATAGTAAATAATTAACAACAACTATAAAAGATCTTTTGGTTTGACATTTTAAATAAATGTAACATTTTTGATTGGTACTTGAGGCTTACTGACGGGCTGTGAAGGTAAACAAGACAAAAACAAGCATTTAAAACGAGCTTTATTTTTTACTTTTTGATGTCTATGTACTATTTGTTCACTTTTGAAATTAATTAGCTAAAAGAAGATATTTGAGATGACTACTATGCTTAACAATATATAAATCTCACAGAAAGTTTTCATTCACGCGCTTTAACAAAAATCCAACCTTCACATTCTTTTAAACTCTCCAGTCCACATGTCTGCTACACTTCTATTAAAAGTGTAATTACTGAGAACATTTTCATTCTAACACAATGAGTGACGCGTCAAAATATATGTGCGAGGTCATCATGCCACAGACATTACTAGAAAAATTCCTTTACAAAAGTCATGCATCCCTTTTGTAGTGTCAAAATAAATTAGTCACCTGTGGCACACTGACTCTTCCTGTAAGAGCTCCAGCTTGAACATCGATGAGCCAAGCATATTCGAGTGTGTCACTGCCCGCTGGTAAGCCTTCCGCTGAGAACATAGCGTGGGCTCTCATCTGCAACCCCGAGAGGCTCAGATGGCCATCTCGCAACACGGCATCAACAGCAGGCCGCTACACACACACACAGGAATAAATTACACAAAACCGAAATATCATGAGAACTTTAAATACCAGCACCTGAGAGAATATGAACAAGGTCACCTCCTCCCACTCTCACCTGATAGTTATCACTGACAAACACATGTAGAGGCGAGAGAACAAGCTGTAGCATGGTCTCCTTATAACCCTTTTTCATCTCAAAACACAGGCGCTCCAGGAAGCCTGTAGGACCCTCTGGGCCATCACTGCTACAGTGCTGTAAAGAGAGAACAAATAAGATTTACAACCACACTTGCGATTCCTGAAGGAAAATATCAGTGCCTGCAAGGCATCAAAAGACTAGGCTCACAATCATGACATGTCATCACTTTGGCTCCTATGAATGAAATCACTGAATAGGTACTGACCGTTGGAAGTCGTCCATGGACTTTGTGCAGATTGATGAGTACGGTGATGTCCCAGGGCCGTAGGGAGAGAGGGTGGGGTGTGTCTTTAGAGCGGTTCTCCTCCAGACCCACCCCGGTCCAACCAGATGAAGAAGAGTAGGAGCTCAGCACAGGGCTGGATAGAGACTCCTCAAAGTCTGTGTACATGTCGTCCTCTCCAAAGTAGTTCTCCTGCACAGATAAAAACAACAACAACCACCATTTTAATGGAATATTGCAGCCAAAAAAAAAGTGTCATTATTCAGTCGCCCTCATTTTAATCCGTCATTATAAGGAAAAGAGGAGTGTGTTGTGAAGGACACAAGTTCGTTTAAATAAACATAAGTTAGTGGTTTTAGTGACACATCTGCTCAGTTTAAGAATCCTGAACCCATATGTGAGCATACATGCATATATAAATGTGTACCTTGATGGACACCAGCGCTCTGAGGAGGGGGCCATAAAGGGTGATGCGGGAGTCTGGGCTCAGCTCCATCTCCACATGTAAGCGGTCAGGGGGCAGCAAGCTGGGGTCAGAGGAGATTCGAGGTGGAGGAGGCACAGGTGGAACGTGTTCTGGCGGTCGCAGTGCTGACAGCATGGACTCCTCTATTTCTGACACTGCACGTAATGTAAAGTGAAGTGTAAAAAGGTCAGGTTAATAAATGTACTTTGCAAGTAAAAACAGCAACAGAGATTTTAAAAGTAAACATATACAAGGCACGTCTAAAGTTTTGACACACCTGACTGAACCGATGCATCTCACGATCAAAGTATTTTGCTTAAATGCTTGAAATTATTTTTATGGACAAATATAAAATGGTGCCTACTACCTACATATGATTTTTTTACAAAACTAACATTTTAATTAAATGTTTTAGTGCTGTGAATCAATCAAAAAAATGTAACTAATTAATTGCACATTTTTCTGTAATTAACCGTGATTATTCAAATATATTTTTCACAATGAATCTCCAAATGATTGTAGAACAACAGAAAGATATTATTTCAAATATTTGATATTTTAAAAACTTGTATTATGAATGAAGACCAGTATCAATGATACTAGAACTGAAACTCATGCCTCTGTTACACAGATTTTATTTTCAATTGCTTGGGATAAAATGAGTAATTAATGGCATACATCATTTCAGTATAATTGAAAGCCAGGTCTAAACTGCAAATTATCTGATTGTTTTTATTTATTATTTATTAACAATTACAGAATTACAATAACTTGAAATATTATAACTTATAAGCGAACTTATGACAACATTCACATAAATTTCTAATTAAAACATTTGGTATTCGTTTTTTTTTATATCAGGATCTGTCACGAGTATTCATAGTTACTTCCACATTTACACATGCCCGTCTCGTTTATTGAGATAAACATGTTACTGACAGGATCAAAAACAGTTAGCCAGATGCAGCTTGGGCTACATGCTCCAAAATGCTTAAGAATTTTCAACTAGATATTTCCACTTGATTTGATGGAGAATGCAGACCTATCAATAAAGAAGTAGGCGTGTCTACAGAATCTTTACAATATCTATACAATAAGTTTATTATTTTTATTGTTTTATTCAAAAGCTTACATGATTGTTTGAGCTGCTGGTCAGTCTTCTGAGGGTAGATGGGATGCCAAGTATAGTCTATAATCAGCATGAAGTTCGGCACACTCCAGCAGTCCACCCAACCAGCCCTGGAAACAAAAACAAACACATATAAACACAACAGAAGTGTCAAAGAGCAGCGCAAGTGAGAGGACGCAGAAAAGAAGAGGGACAGAAATAGATCAATGGTGCGCACTTACTCTGCATGAGTCATGTTCCTCCAGCGGGGTTTGTTGTTTTTGGGAGGTGCTCCTTGCCCTTCTGCTGGCATATTTTTGTCTGGAGGGGTCTTACAGTGCTGGTAATCCTTAGTGAGGGTGAGCAGCGGGTACCGGCTGGGGTGACAGTCAGGCAGACACAAGCGCATATCTGTGTCCTCAGCCTGTATGAGAGTTCAGTGTCATTCAGAGGAGATTTAGGTGGCCGCTTATGTTTTAATGTCATATAAGGTTGTAATGCTTGATCACACATCATTCAGCAAAACAGACAAGTGCGTGTAAATGTTTGCAAGGGTGTACACTCACTCTCAAACAGAAACGTGTGTTACAGGTGGCCGGGACAAAATCGTGAAATGGCAAAGTGAAGTCAATATTCAGCGTTTCCCCACAGGCAGCGAGATAAACTACAGACAAAGAGCATGAATATGTTCGAAGTTATTCAGAAATCAAGAAAAAAGTCAAACTGATTCCACATTATGTTTAGAAGTGCTTGGTGCTTTGTTTTACAGTCTAAAATCCTTTCATTTGGCACTAATATAACAAAGTATTAAAGTAACTAACATAGTTTGAGCAGAAAATAAATTTAAAAATGAAAAAATAAATAAGCTAAATATTTTCAAAAGAAAGCTAAAAATGTATCTTTTTAGTTTGGCACTAAAAATAACTTCTCTGAAACATTCTTTGTAGCATATTTTCTTTTATTATAACTATATTATTACACATATGTGATCAACAATGTGTACTTTGATGGACAAATTACGTTTTTTGTTATGCATTTTATGTAAACTACCTTTATCTTTTATTATCATTATAAAGTGTGTTCCATCTTTTATCATATGTTACATTAATTACGGTAATTTTATTTGTTCTCATGTGAAGTTCTTGTAATATTTTTATTTTAAAGCACTTTGAGCTGCATTTCCTAAAATTTTCATAAATGGTAGAATACAAATAAAGTTTATTATTATTAATATTCAACCAACCAGCAAATATGTAAATAAATAAACATTACATACAAAAAAAAATTTAATCCAGTCTAACAAATCCAATCCAAACTCCTGTCATTCAGGATATTATGTGTATGCAACATCACATTTTCCTAAATCACTATCAAAATGATAGTGTGTATACAAAGCCTTATTAATTTGTTAGATTTCCTAAGGTGTTCACATGTCTCAAACACTATATTAGTTTTTTCCAGTGTCACATTCATTATGAAAGTCTCTCTCACCGTTCTCCTGCTGTTTGGTGGAGCAGTCAATCCAGTTGTGTTGATTGGCAGCCCAAATCATCTCAAACTGGTGAAAGAGTATCTTAAACTTCCACGAATATGGAACGAATGAGTAGATGTCCGGTTCACTGTCGCTGGCCCAGTCCTTGATCAGATCTGCAGATCACAACAGGAGGAGCTCAACCGGAGGATGGACTTTAGACACATTAGTTACAGGTAAGAGAGAAACGTTACCTGTGAAGAAGTTCTTCTGTGCATAGATGAAGTGGTACGTGGCTTTGTAAACCTCAATCTCACACTGCCAGGACTGGGGCATGTTCCACACGCGTGGATAGCTGGCTATGACATGGAACTGAGGAGTTCAAGGCCAGCTGTTAGCATTCAGTACAGTTTATCCAGCTTAGCTTTAGGGCAGAATAATTAAGACATCTACAAGGACATTTAAGCAATTGTGTAGACTTAATTGTTTTCATTACACATACTATTACAATTATCATTCAAATAATTCAGAATTTATATTCATCACTTGTTTCAAAAGTCCAATACACTTCTATGCTGATGCTACAACCCTCCCCAAAGTGCTGCGTGGGTGAATGTCAGTAGTGGAAAAGGGCCTCGCAATATGCAATATCTGAATTACTACAAATATTACTACTCTAAATTCATGTTTTGTAACAAATTTCCCATTTTCAACAATACATTTCAAGACAATTACTGTCAGATCTCAAATCGCCTGCAGCAAGCAATGTTCCAATTTTCTGAAGATTATCAGTTCTGTGCACTAAAAGTTTCAAGTTACTCAGTGTATTGAAGGGCTACGTTTGGAGTCTGTCTGATCAGGTCTGGTAAACATGACCTTAAACCAGCCTAATTATCCAGTGCATCTTTAAGACTGACTAGTCAATTTTAAAAACATTAAGTTTTGCATAACACTTATAAATCATGTGCTACACTCACAGCAAGCATTTCAGCCTCTAGCAGTGTCCTGTACAGCATACTGCTGGTTGCATCTATATGTAATAACTGGCCTTTAACAGTGGGAGAATAACCTAAACGTAGAGAAATAGAAAGGCAAAAATGGGTTAGAAATAGTATGATATAAAACTCAGGAGGGCAAAACTGCAGTTCATAATAATAATAATAATAATGAGTCAAGTTAATTTACATTAAACAAACAAAAACGGTCAAATGTCACCGTCATTAACTACTGTTATTTTTCATAAAAGTTTGGAAGTTACCATTCTCCCCAACAGTCATGGGTATGTTGACCTCGAGGTAAGAACCTGCTCCTACATTCACATGGACCGCATTAGTCTCCTGTCAAGACAAATGGATTATGGGTTAGTAAGTAAACAAAGACAAAAGAGGGTACACATTGTTCCTATGAATGCAAGCAAACTTTGCCCTAGCAAACGTTTATGCATAGGAGTGTGCCACTCAGAAATGAATCATTAGGTGTGTATGTGAGTAAATACCCTGTTCTTTGTGAATAGCAGGTCTATTGTTGCATCAGCTATGATGTTCATACGCAGCTCAAAGGCAAGGATCTGTCGGGGTTTGCCTGGTGTGGCAACATCGCTCACTTTCATTGGCTGATAGTCTGCAGGCAGGAAGAACTTCCACAGGCTGTCTCTGTAGGGGTCAAATCACAATGCAATGAATGGATGATTAAAACCATTGGGGTCAGTAAGAATTTCTTTGTTTTTGAAATTTAAATTGATCAAGACAATTAAGACATTTATAATGTTACAAAAGACTTCTATTTTAAATAAACGCTGTTCTTTTGAACTTTCTATTCATCAAAGAAACCTGAAAATGTAAGTAGCACAACTGTTTTCAATAATAAGAAATATTAATAAGCAGAATGATTTCTGAAGGATCATGTGATACTGAAGACTGGAGTAATGATGCTGAAAATTCAGCTTTGCCATCACAGGAATAAAATGTATTTTAAAATATATAAAAACTGGAAACATTTTTTATTTTTTTTGTAATAATATTTTACAATATCACTGTTATTACTGTAATTTCGATCAAATAAATGCAGCCTTGGTAAGCATAAAAGACTTCCTACTGACCTCAAACCTTTAAACAGTAGTGAACCAATAGTAAATTACTAAATGTAAATAGCTGAGACAAAAAGGTCTATTCCTGCTGCTGTCTATTACATTAGTAATAATAATCAAACAGCAATACTGACCAGAAAAACAGAATGTCACATAAATGTAGTAGCTTTAATAAGCCTTCCACAACCTGAACAATAAAACCACAAACCAAACTACAACCATGTGAGCGTGTGCCTGTACCTCTGTCTGTCGGCCCATGGGCCATAGTTAAAGTCTGTTCCTTTGCCACACACGATGTCCAAACCCCAACATGGAGGCAAGTCCTGTAGCTGGGCATCTTCAGAGCAGGCTTCTGTATCTCCACTCTCCAGTTCCTCTGGGACCAAACCTAAAAAACACACAAACATTTGCAAAAACACAAAATATCACTGTTTATCCCAATATACCAAAAAACATCACCAGACCCTTATTCACAAAATAATGAAAGACATAAAGATTAACCAGTCACAATGATTACCTGGTTCATCCTGGTAGTAGTAGATGTCGACATCATTCGACTGCATGACCACAAAGCCCTCTCCCATGAGCCTGGGAGGTCTAGAGACAGGAAATCACTCTTTAAACAACATCTACATCACTCTAACAGATCACTAATCATTACCAATCGAGCAGCTAACAATCAAGACTAATCTTCTTGCAAACCAATTCATTACATCAATGAAAACGAACCCATGCTTACTTTCAGATCAACCATAAATGAAATAGGAAAGAGCTTATCTATACAAAAAGCAATTAACCTTCAGGTCATTATGTTAATATTACTTTCAATCTAAATTAAATTGCACAGATCAGTGCGTATAATTGTTGTAACTAAATGGAACAAATGAACAGCTCTGATTACTTAAATAAACCTTTGTGTGCAAAACAGCACATTAATAACCTTTGATAATTATATTTACATAACAATACACACATACAGTAGAGTAAATTCATTGTATCATGATGCAGTGAAAGACTACCGTACTCTCACTATACAACTAAAAAAAAAAAAAAAAAAAAAAAGTGTCCTTCACATCTTTATATCTGTGGCTGAACAATCTGTTCTGCATTTCTGCCAGTTTGCAGATTTGCACTATTTTCACAATTTTTGAACTCTGCATTATTTTAACACTGTGCCACTCAGTGCTCTATTTTAACCATGTGATATTGCACTGCAATGGTCACTCGTCATTTATATCAGTTATAAATTGTATACTTTAATATCCGACCATATTGTTTTGTGTGTATAAGTACAAATGTCTTCCTAGTATTTCCCTGTGGAAATTTTAAAAAAATTATTCTCTTCTTAAATCATCTCTATTTGTACAAAATGTCACTTGAACTGTAGTGGTGATTTGCCATTTATTATAGCCCGTTATCCTGCATCAATCCAGTCATATTGCCATATTCTCCTATTTTCTATTTATACACCATGTCATGTGCACTGTAATGGTCAACGGCCACATATACCTCATTATCACTTGTGCACAGCACCTTCTCTATTTGCTACATGCCATTTGCACTGAACTGGTCATTGGCCATCTATACTTTATACCATCTGCACTTAATATTATTTAAAGACATTATAAAATCAGCTTTGAAGCCATGTGTGTTATCCAAATGCCAGTTTTTACCTTTTCAGAAATATATGCAATTTAAATGTAAAGTCTAAAAACAGAAAATCACCAGAGAAATTAATGATGCATTTTGCACTCATGACCTATCCAAATTTCTGTCTTAATAAGATGTCGTTATAATAATAAAATGTGTTAATGAATACTGTTCTTTTGACATTTCTATTAATCAAAGAACCATAGAAAATTTTAATCAAATAAAAGCAGCCCTGGGGAGCATAAAGACTTCTTTCAAAACCATAAAAAAATCGTAGCAACCGCACACTTTTGAATGATAGTGTAAACAAAAGGCTATTTACAAAGAACAAATCAAAGGCTTGTCTGTTTCAATAGTCAATATGCCAACACAAGAAATTGTGCTTACCTAGTGATTTCATGCTATCCCTAAATAATATACAGTATGCCTATTTACACATCAGTTAGATTATAGCTATTTCACTGGCTCTGTACTTGCACAAAGACAAAAAATCTAATCTAATCTAAACTCTTATAGACTAGAGATTATTAGACTCACTCATCATTCTGAAGGCCCAGGTATCGTGGGCTGGGCACCAGCATGACACGGACGTTCTCCAGAGAACCCTTCACAATGTGCATGAACTGGTCCAAGTGGCTGCTAGGTGGTTTGGTGGCATATGTCAGGAAGGCATCGTCAAAATTCACACAGAGGGTCTGGGGAAGATGGTGATTGCCGAATGCTACACGACCCTGAGGGCAAAACCAGTGAGAGTTATAGAAGTTGAGGCATGGGAAGGTAAATATTAAGTAGATTTAATTCTTTGTTACAGTATGGAGTATGAATGACGCAGGTAGCAGCGTGCTGATGTCAGACAGGAAACAGTAGAATGGGAGAAACTTTGTCTGCAGAACTCACTGTACTGATATTGACTTTGATGACGGGGATGAGAGACCTCCAGGAAGATGACGTGTCCTGAGTCTCAGCTTTGATGTGAACACTTCAAAAACAACAAAAACACATTTTCATTCATGAGCACCTTCGTATATGAAGTACTGCACCATTACTGTCTAAAGAAAAAAAGACTATGTGAACGCCTCCAAGGCATTGTTTAGATTCAATTTAGAAAATTCAAGGAACAATAAATCAATGGTTTTGTAGCCATCACAAATACTGCCTGCATGCGGAAATGCTCAAACATGAAGCTAGATATAAAACAGTTAATGTCGGAAAATTAAACAAACCCATTTTGTTGCTAAGTAACACTGACATCTTCACTCGCTACATTGAAGGTGACATGAGTAATATCTGCACATTTTTAAAATTAGCAAAAAAAACACTTCCTGTTGTCAATTATTCAGCAAACAGATGGATGGTTGGGCCAATGCTTCTATGTTGGGATGGTCAGTGAGGAAATCAGTCTATAAATAGCTTATCTGTAGTTGTTTCTGCATATTAAAAGCTGGTCCAAGCATTTCAACATTCAAAAAATTACTTCACCTTTAATCTTATGTACCAGAATTTTTTTTTTCTTGTATTAGCGCAATGTTTACCTCTCCAGGGATTTATCCCTCTGCTCTCGCCCTTTCTCCTCATCCCGGTCGGGCGGGATAAGGGTGGGCTCTAGGCCAAATATTTCCTGAAGCCGAGTGTACAGATCCGTGCGATTATACACATGGAACTCAAATCCGTTAACCGTGACATAGAGCCGTGTCTCAGCCTTTGGGTCTAGAAACAGCAGAACTAACAATACATCAATACACATGCATTTCACCCACAATTCATGGAGAATTGTCATTGAAAATAAAAGACATGCACAAAATTTGTGGGATTTATGTTATGATTAAACATGTCCCTGAAACAACAACATAAATCTGTCACAATTTGTGTGGGTTGTTTGTTATGCTTTTGCACTGACCATGTTGTTTCTGTTTGGGGTTGTACATCTTCCACCAACGAAATATAAGTAACCCATCTTGAATTCTGGAAAAAAAAAAAGTTACCAATAGAGTAAATAAAGATGAGATATAACCAATAAACAATGAGAAAACACACAGACAACAGGAATAAGTAGAGTGTCAAAAAGCAATGGAGGATAAAAAGGACAGAGTTTGAAATATAGTGTTGTGTTGTGTACCTGATCGACATGTCTTCATTGATGAAATAGACATCTCGGAACATGACCTTGCCAGACAGCACAGAGAATGAAAATGAACCTGTAAAATAAATAAATAAATCTATGAAACAGAAAAATCAATCATGAAAAAAATGAGCAAAAAAACAATATTGAGGATGACTGTGCTAACTCACCGATGTGTATGTATCCATTCTTATAGAGACGGTTAATGATGAGGGTGAGGATGAGTCCAATATTACGGGAATTGTAGTATGTCAAGTATATGATCCATCCACATGACATAATAGTGGCTGTGTAAAACATAAATCCAAACACAACATACACATAAACCACCATCCTTAATAACGGAGTATTAGCCTTATCGAGCAAATAACATAAGCTAAACTAGTCACCTGCAAGAGATCTACACTACTGTTTAAAAGTTTGGGGTTGGTAAGATTTTTGAAGGTTTCTTAAATAAGCATCTTATGCTCACCAAGGCTGCATTTATTTATTCAAAAATACAGTAAAAACTGTAATACTGTGAACTATTATTACAATTTAAAAGAACAGTTTTCTATTTAAATGTTTTAAAATGTAATTTATTCCTGTGATGGCAAGACTGATTTTTCAGCATCATTACTCCAGTCTTCAGTGTCACATGATTTTTCAGAAATCATTCTAATATGCTGATTTGCTGCTCAAGAATTATCTCATTATTATTCCTGTTGAAACTGTTATGCAGCTTAATATTTTTTGTGGATGACTGAATACCTTTACAGGATACATGATTCTTTGATGAACAGAAAACAGCATTTATTTCAAACAGAAATCTTTTTAACATTGTACATTTTAAACAATTTAATGTGTCCTTGCTGAATAAAAGTATTAATTTCATATAATAAGAAATACTGAATCCAAACTTTTGAACAGTAGTGTATAATATAGTGTCTGTGCCGAACATTGTGTCATGTCAACCTGAGGCTGTGTACTCTGAAAGCAGTGAAACGGTAAGTAATTGCAGAACGTGCACTAGCAACAAATCAATCAACTATACGCTAAACACTAGATTGAGTGAATAACTACGTATCCAACTTTATTTTCACATAAAAACAGTGTTATACGAACATAAATTAGGTCAAAAACATCAAAAGCTGGCTTTGATGGATTCGGTTATATGTAAAGATGTTTACATATAGATCAAAGAAAATTCATAAATTATATTTGTAAATAAAATAATTTTATTTTAGACAGATGGTGGAAATAAAGTAGTCTAAAATGGAAGTGGTGCATTTGTCAACTTAAGGCCCAATGCGATGCAGTAGGCACCTCCGGTCTAGACATTTTTCTAATTATGATCTGCGGAACAAAAACAATTTCCAAATCACATCAGCTGCCCACTTACCCACGAGGAGCCACACAAAGGTGGAGTTGCGTCTGGTGAGGTAGTCATCTAATTCATTATAACTGGGGAAACTGGTGTTGGCTTTCTCCATGGTTACACCCCACTGCAGATAAGCAGAATAGACATCACTATCAAATTACACAGGGTTTGCATCAACCTCTGACTTATGAAGAACACTGTCAATGCGCAATCAGCAGACTATTCACAAACACAGTGTGCAAAAAAGGAGGTTCTTTGGCTAAAGACAGAACTAGTTCATTAACTGTCCTAAAGTGATCCACCATCTTGGAAAACATTCACATAATTAGGACTCCATGTTGTGTATGGCACAATGTTTTTAGTAAACTGTTGGTAATGTAATCTGACTGCATTTTCAGTCATGTGAGTCTGTTTGAGCCTCTTATATTGGAGCGCTTTTGTTGAAGAGGAAATCTATGTTCGTTCTGTATCAACATTAGTGTTGGCAAAATAAGACAGCATTATATCTCATCTGAATTTAGCTCTTGTGGAACAGCGAGAGAAAATATTTGAGGAATAGTTTAACTTTACCAAAATGGATCCTCTGCAGTGAATGGGTGCCGTCATCAAACATTACAATAGTCCACAAATAATGCAAGTAATCCACAAACTGTGTGTTTGTAATAAACAAATCCAATTAAGACGTTTTTAATTTCAAACTGTTGCATCCAGCTAAAAAGTCCTCTATTTATAATATTGCTTTCTCCAGTAAAAAAAAGTAATCTCATCTGAAACAGGAGAGAAATATGTACAGATAAAGCATCATTTACAAGCAAAAAGAGTGCAAAACAGTTCTAAACAAATATATTGGTGGATTCTGATGTGAGAGGACAACTGGAGACTTTTTCACTGGAGGAAGCATTATTATGGATTATGGACTATTATTGTAGCCAGAAGTGACAGTTTAATGTTGAAATCATGAATTTGTTTATCACAAACACACAGCTTTTTGCTTCACAAGACACTAATTGGTGTACTGGAGTCGTGTGGTTTACTTGGGAATTACTGTAATGTTTTCATCATTTTTTCCACCTGTTTGGACTCTCATTCTGACGGCACCTGCAGAGGATTCAGTGGTGAGCAAGTGATGAATGCTAAATTTCTCTGTTCCGATGAAGAAACAAACTCATCTACATCTTGGATGGCCTGAGGGGGAGAACATTTTTATTTTTGGGTGAACTATTCCTTTCGGTTGGACAACAGAAAAAAAGTTCTAAGGGAAACGTGATGGGCATATATTTGAAATTCATAAGAAAGAAACAACTAAAGTAGAGAGAACCAACACAAAAGTGCCATTGTCTGCAAATGCTGGCTGATTAATTATTACTAATCACAGACTAATTAATGTGACTGTGAACTGCGCCTTTATCTGGTATGTTTGCAGGTTTGAAAAGGGAGAAGCAAATCCGCATGTAATCTACCTTAAATCCAGAATAACCCAAATTAACCTTAAACCTGCAACTGTAAGACATTTGTAAACAGAACCACATAAACAACATAAGCTGTATCCATTCAGCTGTAAACACTTATTCACACACTCTACTCTTACTTCGGCACATAACCACAGACTACTGTCACATTATTTAGATCATTTATCATAAAAAAAAATCATTTTACTAAGTCCAGCAGCACTAAATATGGCAAAAAAAATCAGTCTGCCAAATGCATGAATGTAAAACAGCTCATCCAGGCAATTAAAGGGTTGGTTGATTGTGATTTCACTTTTTTTAACTTTAGTTAGTGTGTAATGTTGCTTTTTGAGCATAAACAATATCTGCAAAGTTAAGATGCTGAAAATTAAATGCAAATGGAGATACTGTCTTTTAAAATTATGGCAGTTTAATGCCTACAAAAACGGCTGGCAGGGACTACAACAAGCTACTTCCCGGGTTCGTTATGTCACAAACCCATACATTTACATAAACCCCTCCCCCAGGAACATGCAACAAACAACTTTCGTTTTTCGGACACAACCAGTAATTTCATTTCATTTCCAGTAACGGACGGTAGAAAGTTCAACAATAAATGGTGTGCGATTTATGACAGAATATTCCCACAACTGATCGTTTATTTTTTCCTCACGCGTCTCGCCTTTGGTAACAACGATTCAAAACGGAAACATTTCAAGTGACACAGGAAAAAGATACGGAAAACTTCAGTGAACATCAGAAAAGCAGCGTGCACATTTCTGGTTAAAAATGAAAGGCCATCAACTGACAAACGGGAAGCATCGCCATTCAAGTCAGCAGGAAGAGCCAAAGCTAGTCCACAGTTTACTAAACCGTGGCAACCTCTTTAAGTTATTCTTGACTGTGTTGGAATGACTACTTTGATGCGTTGCAATAGGGTAGGGCATTGTTTTGATGATTACATCAGAAAAAAAATTTATTTTGCTTTTATTTATTTCATTTATATTTATAATTATAATTTTTTTTCTTGTATATCTAAATATCTGAAATATCTGAATATCTGAACGTATATCTGAAATATCTGAATATCTGAAAGTATATCTGAATATCTGAAATATCTGAATATCTGAAAGTACACTTAACATCAGTCAGTCAAGCATTATAATATGATATTATGATAATTAAGCATTATATGATGATGGAACTTTAGTAATTAGAACAACCATGTATGAATGCATATTTTTCATTTTAACTGAATTTAGGACTGGTGGTGGTGCTTAAGATATTGTTTGTCATTGAGTGTTTCTATAAAAAAAGGGAAAAAATTAAAAGAATACTGATAAGATAACAATACTACTACAATTCTACTACTAATAACAATATAAAACGCACTAAGGATTAATGAGCTGCTGGGTTCATGAATATTAAACAGGTTGTGTGCGTTCGCTCAAACAAATCAAAATAGGGACGATAGGTGAGCGCCAGCCATTGAGATTGCCGTTTGCGCATTAGCTCCGCCACTACCGGAGAACCCAGTAGTTCTTAAAAGCTGAAGAATTCCAAAGGAACTCCGTTATTTTGACAGAAAAATACAACAAAGAATATTGTTTACATGTAGCGCATCAGTTCTGCATGGTATGAATTTTGCAGCTAGTGCAGCTGTGTTGTCATCTTCTCCAAGTATAAGGGGTATTTTCTCAGTATCACTAAGTTCAGTAAATTATTCTCTCTCTCTCTCTGCGTGCGTGAGACAAAGCAACGGTGAGTCGTGCACCTTTACTCGCATTGTAGAGAGTTGTTCTCTGGGTCTCAATCGGGCTCAAATTGATATGCAATATTGACGACATCATTGTTTATAATACAACCGGAGTGCATTGTGAGGTGAGGGACGTGACATTTCTGAACGTGCACTGGCGGTTTAGCGAATCACAACACACTGGGCCAGCTGACCAATCTGAGCCCATTGTGTATTTCTGAGGGAGGGGCTTCATAAAAACAGGAAATCAGAGTGTTTATAGGAGAAGGGACAGAGCGGTGTAGAATAAAGGTAAATGATGTTTTTGTTTTTTTTAAAAGAAGCATTAACATGTTAGACTGCACCCCATAAACACAATCAAGCCTAGAAAAAAAAACTGTCAACCAGCCCTTTAATAAAGCAGTCACAGGCACAATGCTCAGCATATGATTCTCTTATTTTTTTGTATGCAACACTTCTAAAACTTGGCATGAACACATCTGTGACCTTAAAACCAGAAGCTGTGTCATTTGTAAAGATATATTGCTTTCGATAATGCTTTTTTATTCTAGCGTGACAGGTTTGTCCAGACAGCTCTCAGTATGGCATCATTTTCAGAAGAAAAGATACAATGAGACATGACCAAACATGATGTCAACCCATCATGTGACAGAAGCCACATGTTAAAAAATAATGAGATTCTGTAGTGACTTATCTGTGATTCTATGATAAAAACAGCATATAATCTACAACTGAACATTTCCGGGTCATCAATGATACGTGACGCTTCTTCATCTCAGCCTACTCTTCAGGCTTACACAAGAGGAGACGAATCCGTTTGAATTAGTGAGGTTGACTCTAGTCTAACCCCAGTAAAGTCAAAAATTTAAAGCTAGACAAATCTGCTATTGAACAACAGGAGCAGTCTTTAAATCTGAAACAGAAACAGCCGCTTCCCTTTCTTCAGCTCTTCAAGAAAAGTTGTGCAAGTATTTGAGCAATAACTCATGTAGCTACCACCATAACTTTCAACATTAAAGGTGCCATATCAGTAATCTCTTTATTATTAAATTATTAAACGTCCACATATAAAGCTTTTGAACTAAAACGGTCCAAATTTAGGGTAGACAGTTAAGCAGTCGTTTTGGAAGAGTGGCTTCAATATAAGCTGTTTTTAGACTAACAACAAAGTTTTGAGTTCTGAAACTTACAGGATATTTTTATAGTACAATGACCTCTTACAGTATATGTCAAAAGATCAAGGGAATTTTGATTTCTCAGTTTATGACCCCTTTAAATAATAGTACAAGATAAAAGGCATGTGTGTACACAATAAGTACATTGTATATATACGGATTAATTTAAATCTAATTAGTTAAAGACACTTGATAGAAAGTGGGTCCAACTTTTCTTTAATCTGCAGCAGTGCCATGGTTATATAATGTTTAAGCAAAATAGCATTAGCTCAGGTTTGCATTCTTTTAGTTTGACACGAATGCCAGATAACAAATAGTGCAGAAATGTTCAGTAGAATTCCTTAGATCAGTTGTGGCATGTTCTGCTCTGAACTAATATTGCTAAAAAATAAGTTACACAAAAACAAATCATTCAAATACATCAAGTACTGCATTTGGACTAGTTATTACATGGTCAATCACAGCATGTTTCCTACTTAGCTAATTGTGTTTAAAATCAATATTTATGTCCATGTACTTCATTTATTAATTAACTGCATAAAAACCGGGATAATATATAGTTAGCTGACCATTACAGCAAAATAAACTGATCCGGACCATGACAGAAAACAGCATCTTAATCAAACAAGTAAATAAAGTTACTGTTCAGCACGTCATACAAATGTGCCTGAGCAAAGGTTTGTAACCCTGTACTTATTTACACAAGATCCTGGGTATCATATACCAAGTCAACAATTTAAAATAATTGGCAGAAAATTAACTATTAATGTGAGCGTCAAAATGAAACTGAAACAGAGATGTTAACACCTGTGCAACTCTAGAATCCAGTGTCAGCTGAGTCTTAATTACTCGGTTATCCAGTGCATTAACATGACAGGATCTGGATCACAGCAGCTCACTGTGACATATGACAGCTAGTGCTGCTCTAACAAACATACGGAATTAATTCCACCCCAAAAAAAAAAGATCTACATCTAATACAACGCATTCTGTCCCATAAACGGCTTCGGCAAAAGGTGAGGCATGTTACACAATAATGGAGCTCATTATTTCTATGTGTAACAACTGGACCATTGTACGTCTACGTCCTACAGGCACCAAAGCGTTTCTGAATAATAAACTGTAGAATAACGAGACTAAACTGTGTACAGTTCACCCAGATTAAAGGTAAAAATATGACGGGATAACGTTAACCCATACAAAACAAGCGACACAATGATGATGATGATAATTTTGATAGAAAGTATTAATTACGCAAAGTTACTGTTCAGCACGTCATACAAATGTGCCTGAGCAAAGGTTTGTAACCCTGTACTTATTTACACAAGATCCTGGGTATCATATACCAAGTCAACAATTTAAAATAATTGGCAGAAAATTAACTATTAATGTGAGCGTCAAAATGAAACTGAAACAGAGATGTTAACACCTGTGCAACTCTAGAATCCAGTGTCAGCTGAGTCTTAATTACTCGGTTATCCAGGATCTGGATCACAGCAGCTCACTGTGACATATGACAGCTAGTGCTGCTCTAACAAACATACGGAATTAATTCCACCCCAAAAAAAAAAGATCTACATCTAATACAACGCATTCTGTCCCATAAACGGCTTCGGCAAAAGGTGAGGCATGTTACACAATAATGGAGCTCATTATTTCTATGTGTAACAACTGGACCATTGTACGTCTACGTCCTACAGGCACCAAAGCGTTTCTGAATAATAAACTGTAGAATAACGAAACTAAACTGTGTACAGTTCACCCAGATTAAAGGTAAAAATATGACGGGATAACGTTAACCCATACAAAACAAGCGACACGATGATGATGATAATTTTGATAGAAAGTATTAATTACGCATTCGCTCTTAGCATGTCAAGCACAACCTTTTGATGATTGTAAACAGCAAGATCAGATATAACTGAACATTAGTACTTGGAAATATGATCATATTTAATGCAACGGACAGATGGCTGTGTGTGTGACAGCAGCGCTTGGGCTCAGCAGGTGATCCAGGATCAAATCCAGACAATCTCTACTGTATCGTAGGCCGCAGTCCGTGATCACACATACACACATACGACCTGTTTGGGAACACGCAGCGTACCAACCTCGCCTTGTAGAGTGTAGAATTACATTTCACGTTGCCATGATCCTTAGAGCTGTTCTCTCATACTCCTCTCAGGCGACAGCACCCATTTCTCAAACTAGTTCTTTTCCGGAGTATTTACATGGACAACGCTTGTGCTTCCTGTTTTGTGGTAATGTGCCAAGTGTATCCAATCACAGATCTGTTGTGGACGACAGAGCCAATCAGAGGGCGAGGTCATAGAACCTTGGCTTGAGTGACATGGAGAGCAGCCAATAAAAATCACGGTATTTGTGTCAGGTTGAACGCAAGGCTGGAAACAGTAGATTAATGATTAATTAAACTGTCAAGGAGGGGGAAAGAAAACGCATATACAGTAATTAAGATTTTTACCAAAGTAAATAAAAAACTAATTATTTAAAGTGGTTTTCAAAAAAAAGTAATATAACTGAAAATATTTTTCTTAAGGTATTGACTTTATCTGTGGTACGTTGCAAATAACATGATGTTATCTATAAATTTAAGATATGCTTAATGCATTAAATGCACTATATCCATTTATTTATTATAGGAAATATATAACATTGAACAGTGCTGTCAATGCTGGAAAATATTTGACTGAATATTAAAATGTGGGAATATATTAGTATGTTAAAGCGTTTTTGTAAAATCCCTTTTGACAGAACTGACTACTTTTGCCACTGTACTGCAAATACAATCAGATTAGAGATCAATAATAGATTGTTCTTTCTCATGCTTTTCTGTCCAGTCCCAACCCTTCATGACTACAGAAATAAAGTGTACTGTTGTCTCATCAAACCATAATCCCCATATAAGCCTCAAAAAAAAAAATTTTCTTTATTTAGAACAGTGAATAATTAAAATATTTTAACAGGCACAATCAAATAAGTCATGTTTCACAAACAAAAGGCACAACACATTTACAACTTGAAATATATCAATATACATGTCACAGTTTAAAATAAACTTCCGTTTGTGATTCCATAAATAGTCCAAAATATTCAGAACTCCATCTATGTCTTGAATAAATATTAGGAGTCTCCATTAATGCACTGCCTGTTTGATATATAACATACATAGCAGTGGAGTAATATCTTGTGGAAGAACACTTCAAAATGAAAGCAAGATGTCTATGGGGCCCTTCCTGTTATTTGCTGACTTCCTTGCACATTGTACACCAGAGATTTGGCCTTATGAGTCAAGTTGCACTTCACTTTTCCCACATTTCCACCAGCTTTCCTATATTCATGCCCCAAGCCAGATGCAAAGGTATAAGCCATTTAATTAACCGTTAGCTTAGTTTGTTAGACTCAAGTAAAGGAACAAAGAAAAGTCTCCCAGTAAATAGGGTTCTGCAAAGTAACACATCTGTCATCTGTAAAGTCTACAGACAATCATAGCTAAAAGGCCAGTGAATGTTATTACAGAGTAAAGGTTACTTTAATTAAACCACATTTTAAAATACTTTATGGTGTTCCAATTTAAATGAGAGGATGTCCATAGAAGACAAACTTAAGAGTGGGATTAAAATTACTTCAACTTTGTTCCTTGCCATGTTACACATCATCAATTTATTGTGCTATGAATGAAGGTATATGTTAGTTAGCCGTTAACCAAAAACCTATTAAGTGTGAGATCCAAACATTGATTGTACAAATACTCCCATTCAAGAATCTCATATGCACGAAATCTTCTTCACACAAATATGAATTCATCAGCATCACTAAGCAGGTTATCATTATTTTAAAGCATGTGT
Organism: Sinocyclocheilus rhinocerous; assembly: GCF_001515625.1. Lineage (NCBI taxonomy): Eukaryota > Metazoa > Chordata > Actinopteri > Cypriniformes > Cyprinidae > Sinocyclocheilus > Sinocyclocheilus rhinocerous. Next base: position 952,514 of record NW_015636034.1, on the reverse strand, counting down.
GAATCAGTTGACATTTCAGCAGCAGGTGTTGTTTCAGAAAAAGCGCATAATAAATATACTAAAATAAACTTCAGGATGCAAGCGTGTCCTGTGGTGTGATGAGCACAGGGTTCAGAGGTCAGAAGTTAATGAGGAGGTCACGTTCCTGTACACTGGTAAGAAAAGACTTCCCAAAAACAAAGGAGTGAAGGCCTGCCCGGAGCTTCTCCGTCATCGCCATGATGATATTCAAGTCACCCTCCACCGTTAAGGCCAAATCAGTTTTCAAGTTGCGTAGAGATCTGAAAGGTTTTTTGCCCTTCTGCCTATAATTAATAATAATTAATAACACAATGAGTCTACCGTAAAATAAACAACATAATCGCAACTTTAAAATATAGCCAGGTATGTTGAAGGAATACTGGAATTCATGTTTATCAAGTTTAACTAAAAAAAGGAGACCTTTTTTTAATTAATTAAAATTAAAATTTAATTTGAATTTAAAAAGGAGAGCTTTTAAATTAATTTAAATTTAATGTGAATTTAAAAAAGGGGAACTATTTAGTTTTTTGCTTAGATTGAAATAAGCAATGCAGAGCAGCTAAAATAGATAAATATTATATTAAATCATTTTCTATTTATCGATAAAATTTCATTGCAATATTAATGACTTGTATTAAATAAAAAAATAAAAACCAGCCTAAAATGTTAAATCATGCTAAAAAAAAATAGTTTACACTAACATTCAAAAATTTGCTGATTTTTATTTTATTTTTTTTTCAAAATAATTTTCCTGAAAAAAAATGTATCGAAATTTAAATGTACCACAAATATATTAAGCAGCACACAACTGTTTTCAACACTGATAATAATAAGAAACATTTTTTGAGCACCAAATTGGCATATCAGAGTGATTTCTGATGGATCATGTGACACTAAAAACTAGAGTAATGATGCTGAAAATTCAGCTTTGCATCACAGGAATAAATTACATTTTAAAAATATTAAAATAGAAAGCAGTTACTTCAAACTGTAGTAATATTTCACATCACTGCATTTTCGAGCAAATAAATGCATTCTTGGTGAACAAAATAGACTTCTTTCAATAACGTTTAAAAATCTTACCAACTCCAAACTTCTGAATGTCAGTATATATCACCCACCTTAGTTTACAGTACATAATAGTACAAAAATTGAGCTTGATATTACTGAAAATTGTTGTCATTCACTGCATTTGAGTGCATTAATTATCTCCAGTAACCACATGATACTTAAATTCTAGTTAAAATATTTCCAATAAATCACACTGTGTAGTGTCTGTAGAAGATGTGAGCTCAAAGCTGCTGTACTTACGTCTCATCCTCAATATATCTGAGCAGTGTCAGGGCCTTCCTGTGCAGCAGGAGAAGGAAGTGGGACAAATACACACTCCGCAGAGACAGACCTGGTTTCAACAGAAACACCTAGAGATCGACAAAGCAGCAAACAAATACACGTTATCGAGGCCAAAGCGGAGGATGTTATTATAAAGCTCAGAAGAAAGGGAGTCGCGCAGACTTACCTCATCTATGAAAGACTTCACAAGTGTGTCTTTGTGCATCACGTCTTGAAATATATTCCTAAGAAAAGCCATAAAGTTTAGTTAGTGATTCAGAAGGTAAAGAAACCTCTCATTTCCTCTTGAGAAACTTTAAGAGCTGCTTTTAATTCTCTTAAAAAAGATTCAAAAGTTGACTACTTGACATGTGACGCAGATTACATGGTTTTTGGTATGTGTACAGTGTATCGAACGAATGATATGGTGAGTGCCCTCAAATGAGATGTAAAATGTCTCTGTTTCACCTCTCAGCAACTCTGTGAACTTTTAATGGAAAAATTCTCAGTCAAACAGTCACTGACAGTCCTTGAAAACAAATCAATGATGCAGCTCTATGCTGGCCACAGCCCTGAACCATGACATTAGCAGAGAGTGGAGAGTATTCACAATTTCAAGGACACACATCCATATACACAAGCATCTCAAAGCTCATTTCTTCATACAGAGAACTCAGATCAAAATACATTTACATTAACAGTTTACATTAACATTACTTAAAGCAATAGTAACACTGAATAATAATCTTACAGCATTAACTAATATTAAAGGGGTCATATGATGCTGCTAAAAAGAACATTATTTTGTGTATTTGGTGTAATGAAATGTGTTTATGCGGTTTAAAGTTCAAAAAACACATTATTTTCCACATACTGTACATTATTGTTTCTCCTCTATGCCCCGCCTTTTTGAAACGCGTCGATTTTTACAAAACTAATCGGTCTGAAAAGCGAGGTGTGCTCTGATTGGCCAGATATCCAATGCGTTGTGATTGGCCGAATACCTCAAGCATGAGACGGAAATGTTACGCCCCTCACATACTGTTGATGCCGTGTCCCGGCCGGAGCGAAGAGACAAAAACATTAAAACCCATTACAAACGAAGCATTTGTTGCATCCAGTGGGGACATAATTACTGATTATAATGACTTATACTGTCTTTTTACGCATTGCGTTGAGTTGCATTGCATCGCGCCGCGTAAACATAAAACTCTGTCTGCATTTGTGATCAGAGAAATGACAAACAACAAGTGCTAACGTTAATCCACACTGCCCAAAACTCGCGTTTGAATCATCAGTGGCAAATCCTTTAAATGAAAACGTACTTACGTGAGTCAGAACTGCCAGCATTTTAGTCTAACGTAACTCTCCCAGGATCAGTAAACAGTCCTCCATAAAATGCGCTGCACACATCTCAATATTTGGGTGGTTGACTCTTAACTTTTATAAAGAATATCTCTTTGGTTTTGAGACTTTAGTGTTTGCAACTTTACAGATCTTCTTTATGCACCAAGAGCTTGTAACACTCCAAAGAGAAAGGAAAAATTGAAATCGCATCATATGACCCCTTTAATGTTAATGTTAAATTCTACATAGCTTTATGAATTAACATGTATACCCAACCATTCAGATGTTTGTTGTCAGCAATATTTTTAAATGCTTTGGAAAGAAGACTCTTATGCTCACAAAGGCTGCATTTATTTGATCAAAAATACAGTAAACAGTACAATTATGAACAATTATTACAATTTAAAATAACTTATATTTTAATGTATTATTAAATGTAATTTATTCCTGTGATGGCAAAGCTACATTTTCAGCAGTCATTACTCCAGTTTTTAGTGTCACATAATCCTTAAAAATCATATGCTGATTTGCTGCTCAAGAAATATTTCTCATTATTATTAATGTTGAAACTGTTACACAGCTTTTTAATGATTTTTTTCAGGATTCGTCGATGTATAGAAAGTTCAAAAGAAGAGCATTTATTTGTAATGGTATAAATGTATTTACTGTCATTCTTGATCAATTTGAAAGCATTCTTGCTGAATAAAAGTATTTCTTTCTTTCAAAAAATTCTTACTGACCCCAAACCTTTGAACAGTAGTCTGTATTAGGAAAGAACATAAATTAAAAACAATTATTAGCATATTTATTAATAAATTAAGATAAATGTATTCCTAATGCATGAACTAATTTGTGAACACTATTGTAAAGCATTACCATATATTTTAACAGGTCCTAAGAGCAAATAATATTTATTTGTGTTTTTTGTATCAAAAAACAAATTTTTAATATTTGTATTCAATGACCACTAAACTATCCTTCGTCCCTGCTATCAAACACTGAGCTAGTTGATACATCTTTTATCGCTCTGTGATCTCTTTCTTCTCACATTTAATCTCTTTATTAATTTGGTAAGTAGTCATATAATAAGCAGGATAATGTACAGTCAGTAGGTCATTAATCACCAGCAGTCAGCATTAATCCAAAAAAATATATAAACCTTCGAGACGAAACAAGATCCCTTCACTCTGCAATAATAATCAACTCACTGTACAGTATCCCTTAAATATAGATTTTGTGTATTTGAATAAAAGACCATGATATCTTGTTATCCTGTCAATAAGGATCAGTCAATCATGATACAGTTTCCAGACTAAGAAGGTATGTAGAAGTCAAAGGTCATACAAGTCTGGTGTGTAGGAGTCTTGGGCATTGATGAGGTTGTCAGAACTGATGTCATCCTCGCTGGCGGCCTTCCAGAGGGCACTGAGCTCAGCTCGCATGTAGCGCCGCTGATGATATGTGTGCTCGTGGCAGGGTGGCATCTGCTTGACCGTGTTAATGTCCACGTCGATGTGGGTGGTGGGGTACAAGGAGTAGAGCACCTGCCGGTAGGGCAACACAAAGCTGCCTGTGGAGTCCTGGGAAAGAGAAATGAGGGACCTTTATAACATTACCACACAGCAAAGCCACCAGGAGTCCTTAAAGGTTATGGACCCATGTAATTAAGTACTGGATATTCTATGCAAATGGGCAGTAGTTATGAGTTTCCCATGGAGGGACACTGTGGATACCTTAAGGAGGCCTTGAACAAAGAGGCCGGTGTCATATTTAAACGAGCCGTCGGGGTGACACAGCCGAGAGCACTTCCTCTCCGCAGGAGTGAGGAAGAGGCACAGCGTGAGCACGATCTACAAAAGGTCTACAATCATTATTCGACTTTCATACTCAGATATGAATGGTGAGAATGTAGATGTGGGAATGTGCACCTTATTGACTTTCTCAGGATTGCTGCCAACCACCATGGAACAGCCACAAGTCTGAAGATGAGAGCTGATAGCCCTATGATAGAGAAGGATGACAAACATGACAACCTAAACAATGAAAACAAGCAACTCAATTCAGATCATTGACTTCTACTAAAGATGCAATATGTCTTACTTGTGTAAAAAGTCTTCGTGACAGCTGTCTCCAATATCATCATCATTGAGCACAGTGTCCTTTAGCTGTAAAGAGGAAAAGTATTCCTTTATGTGCTTCAGTGAGAGTGAGAAAAACATTCAAAATGTTTAATATTTCAAAACTGTCAGAAAAAGATCTCATGTAATTGTCACGGAGTGAAGATCTCTTCCAGCTAGATACATATTGTACACCCTTATGAACTAACCACTGTTTTGTTTGTACAGTGGTATTTATAAATTAAGATTAATATAGTACATCAAATGTAACAAATAATACATTTATTATAAGTATTTACAATGTTCATTAATGAGTCAATGACATGATGCAAATTGTTTTTGTTCTGGATGTTAATTTAAAAATCCCATTCATACATACAATGACTTGAATACATTTCTTCTATGCTGTGATGCATGATTTTATTTTTTCTGAATTAAAATTCATTGTGATTTTTGGGGGGGGGGCACAAAAATGTTAGCGTGAAACTTTCCTAATTTTATAATGAAGAAAAAAACTAATTAATTCCTTTAAATTCTTGAATAACATATTAAGTAGTTTGGCATAATCTTTATTGTTATTTCAGTTCTGCTCACTGCTTAATAGCCATGTTGTTTAACCAACATGCAGAAAAATGCCAAAAAATTATATGATCGAGTGATCACCTGCTCTTATTTATTTATTTTATTTCATTATTCATTTGGCTTATTATTAATTATTGCATTAGTGCTGTTATTTTTTATTACTATTGTAGTAGTACTGTTTTATTTCATTTATTGCATTAGTACTGTTTTATTTTATCTGTATTATTCTATTTTATGTAGTTAATTTTATTTAGTTCATTTCATTATAAATATGGCAGAAGCAAGTTTGAGTCCAGCTCACATACAAATTCCTTCTCTCTCCTCATTATTTCCTATTTACTCTAAATTCCCACTGTAAACAAAAAGTGTCCAGAAGCCCCTCAAATGTGTCAAAATACTCACATCCACTTCCTCTGGTACACTGTGTTTCTTCATGGAGGTAAGAAGCTCCATTATGGGAACAATCTCAGATGACAACACAGAGATTATGTTGTAACCCTACATGATAAAAAACACACAGCACATACATTACGAAAACTAACAAACAATAACTGGATCACAAGTAAAAGATGCACAACTCTGAGTAAAGACCTTCTGCATGCAGATGCGTCCCTTGCGGATGATGTGTTTGAGTCTCTCCACACACACACTGTGCAGTGGCAGGTAAAAGCTTAGCTCTGACTGCGGCAGGATGATTGACAGCGCACAAGTGTTCTTATCACCCTTGAGTTCTCCGTCAAATATCAGCGAGACTATGATAACTCCCTTTTCTGCCAAGACGAAGAACTTCACATCCACTGCGCCACTCTCCGCACTTCGCAAAATCTCACCGTTCAGCGTGTGATTGGCCAGAAACGTGACCTCTCCATCACTGAGAAGCGACAACCCCTGACCTTTGGGGGCCCAGATGTGCTGTACACGAGGTCCCAGGATGTTGTCCCAGTAAGCGAAGGTTGCAGCCAGCACGGGACACCAGTCCTCTACCAGCACTTCAGTCTTAGCCACACCAGGAGACTGCGGGGGACAGGCTGTAGACATGACGGCCACTCACACAGACCTACAGTCACTCTATTGCCAGTCTCACAATGCAGAAGTCAGTGGTGACAAACAGATTGCAACATCCCCCTGCTGTTACACTGCACCCATGCAATCTGTTGAAGAGGAACAGAGAAAATACAGTGGAGTGAACTAGAAAGTGAAACCACTGGCATGACATGTAAGCCAGGACAACAAAACGTTATAAAATTGCATTGTTATAAAAAGCACGAGCTTTTCGACTTAAGAATAAATCATTGGTGTCAAAATTTTAAAATATGTATCTGTACATGACATACATCGAGCTAATCACTACACCTCGACAGTCATGTATAAAACACGTCTGCATTAGCTCGAATAGTCGTGGTAAATCACATTTTTGCTGCCAGTATGTTACACATACAGAATCCTACCTGCTTTGGCTCAAAACAACAACACATTCGTCAACCCTTTTCTTGGTTTCCTGCTGTCATTAGGCTGAAGGCTGCGAAGAAGTGCGCAGCTGAAGCGCAGGGCACAACAGCGCCCTCTGGCGGCTGAAGGAGTAATGTGATTACCCGAGACCGGAGAGACGAGGGGGAAATTCAATTACCTCTCGAGTCGTTTTGTCAAACCATCACTTTAGGCTGTGAGCTGTATTGAGGAAGATATCGCTATTATATTATAGTATCGAACTGTGTTGCAGACTATTTGCAATTATATTACATTGATTTTTTGTTTACCATGCCCTGACACTACCTAAATGCATGGGGTTTCATAGCTAACGTTACTTCAATATGTTATTTAATAACTCGCGAATGACTCTTTCGATATTTTTTTTAAAGATTCAGACTGAATTCGGGACATTAGCATACTATTCTAACTGTTTTTGCCATAGTAAATGTAGTAGTATGCTAGTGTGCGGTGCAGAATTCAGCGTCAGTTAAACAGGTTCGCAAAACAGTCTGAATAAATCCGCCATTTAGACTGAATCAATCGTAGAGTTCACCAAAGGACTGAATCGTTTGGAGCACTTTTTACTTTATAACAACACGGAGAGCTAAAAGAACATTAGATGAAGAGGGTTTTCACCTACAATCTACTGAAACAAACCTTGCCTTGTATCGTTTGCCATCGACCAACGTCTTTATTAAGTTAAACATCTGCGAGAGCAGCTTGTGAATGACTCACTGCAGGTAAAGACATTTTCCAACCAGTACATAAATACAATAATCCTTTACTACTACATGTCATGATACCATCATTGTACAATGATATGCTACTAGAACAGCAGACTAAACTATACTTTGATGTTGCTAAATGTAGGCCTACTGTATGAACAGATATACCCTTACGAAAATTAACCATAGTAGTAACCATAGTTTTATTATAGTAAAAGTGTAGTAACCATTGTTTTTGTCGTATTGACTACCATTTATATAACCACAGTTTTACTACAAATACCATGGTTAAACTAAGGTTAGTGTAGCAAACCCATGGTAATTTTGTGGTTACCGTGGTTTAACTATAACCTTTTTTTGGAGTATAACCATGGTTAATTTTTGTAAGGGTCGTGGGATAGATGTAGAAAGTATCCATTTGTTTTCATGGGTCAATGAGAAGGTGAACGTTAGGATGTAAAATTAAGTGCAGATATGAAATTGAACGAGTGAAATCACCTCAGAGTTCAATTCCCAAATGTACTGATGAAATTTCTCTTGTGGTCACTTGGTCAGCTGCAGTATCATCCTCACTCTTAACCTCCTGATTGGCACATCATCCGTCTACCTCTCAGGTAGTAATACACACCATCGGTCCTCGCTGAACTTTTCCACTGATCTCAATTTTGTGGTTAAATACACCACTTGACCCTCACCACCTCGAACCACTATTGTTGGATGATATATATTGTGCTCTCATCTTTCCATTACAATGCCACAAACCTCGTTGCCTTATTGTGATGGCAGAGAGCGAAGAGAGACGGAGGCATTTCAGGTTGCCATGGCAACAATAGTGAGAAACAGCGTTAGCGACACTTTTAGGCAGCGCCTAGCAACCGTATCCATGCATCCAAAGGCCAGGTTACAAGACAGCACGGGAAGGAAATCATTTGCGCAGGCTTTTGTTAGAGCTGTTGCCTTCTGCTTGATTTGCTTAGCTACATAATGTTTTGGAAATATAGCAACAAATTATTCGCAGTTCAGTACGGATGAGTGTGCAGCTTTGGTATTAGCATGATGAGAAGCTGATTATGAGCGATTCTTGATGAGTTTGTGTGTATGTGTGTGCGTTTCTAAACGTAACCTTCGCGCTCACACGCTCCCTTCGCTGATTAGGGCTCGCTGCGCTGATTAGCAGTTGTCATGTCTGCTCTTTACAGAGTCATTACATCTGCCAGAGTGATTCCCTCCACCCCATTCCTCATCCCATCATTCTGTGGTGTGGAAGAGTGGAGATGCATGGCTCCTGCTCGCCCCAGCCCACACAGAGACGGGTAATGGGTTATTATTTCTAGAACAATACTTCTAATGCCATGGGTCTGAAAAGATCGCAACATGACCATCATGTTAGCGGGCTGAAGCTCAAATCGAGCATGCTTTTAGTGGCGAAAAAGTCAGAACAGAAGGACAAACCTGGCAAACAAACCCATGGGGGATGGTTGTGTTGTGTGATGGTGTAACTGAAGCCACTTTAAAATATGAGAGAGGCTCAGAGATTTATGACTGGGGTTCAGCTGGTGACATGTTGTTCCCCTTTGTTTCTTATTTTGCTTATTTGGCAGGCAGATAGGCACCGCTGGCAAACCTTTAGTCTAAACTCATCCTCCTTCACCATCAGTCAGAGTGAAATATATGGGGAAGATGAACCCCATCTTGGTAATCATTAGCCAACATCCATTTTCCAGCGACGTTAATCCACAGGGTAAAGATCTGAAAGTGTTTTGGGCAGAGCGTTTATTTCCCTCAAAATCAGGACCTTGTGGAAATATTGATTCCTTGTCATTTAGCAGGTGCTTTTTATCTGAAGTGATTTACAGTTACAGTACACTAACTGCAGGGACAGCCTCCCTGGAGCTTTGTCTGGGAACCGAGTGGGTGAAGGAAATCTCGTTGAAATAACTGCTGAACTGGGACTGTTCACAGCAGGGGTTCCCAAACTTTTTCAAGCTATGATCCTATACTGGGGAGGCGTAATTACTCTCAAGAACCACTAAAAATATGTTATAGTTAAATATGAGGGGAAAAGACCAATTTGCTCTCTCATTTTGCTCTCAGTTTTTGTTTTCTATTTCATACTATTGAATTTGGTAGGCTGAGAATTTCATTGCATTACCATAAACTATAAAAATGGGGATAATTATCTACAAAGACATGAATATGAAGTATATAGAAAGACAGAGAATATATTTTTGCTTTTCTGGTGGCACAGCATGTTAGAGCAGCCTAATGGCTTTAGTGGAGTAATGATTCAGTTGAGTGAATTCAGGCGAGTCATTTGTTGATTTAGTAGCTACTCTGACGAATTTGTTGAGTTCATTCTGTGAAGGATTCATCAGACTGATTCAGACTCCTGAGTTTGTGAGTCATACAGAACGATTCAGTAAAACAACCAGCTCATAATACTTGTGAATCGGACTGCCTGGCATTGTATTTTTGTTAAATGCTTGATATATGTAACATCAAGTGTCACCATTTCCAGGTCCAAACACTCTATCAGCTCACAAAAGCAAACAACAAACAGTTTTAGTGATTTATCTTTAAAGTTTATTGTTGAAATTTTGATGTCCGGGGTACTCTGATTCAGACACGGTGCTATAAATAAATAGCACTCATAAACAGCTCTTGAGATAGTCTCGCGGATAGCATGAAATGCATGAGGAGCGGCACCACTGAAAATGGCACAAGAAATACTGCTGTGGTGTGCGATGCACTTGTGTTGCTTCGTGAAAAAAACATATGGTAAGTTATCCCCAATTCAGATTTGAATTTGAGTACTTATATTATTCATTTTCCTGACATGGTATGAACAAACCATCATTTTTACACTCTATGATCCACAGTTTGAACACTCAGTAGGTTATCGACAGGATTTATTTTGCCATAATTAATTCAAGGTATGTCTGAATAATTAAAGTGTTTGTAGTAATATTTGATTTTATGAATTCTTCTTCTTGGGATTACTGATGTGCTGACGTCCTTCTAATATGTTTGTCTCTCTTGCACTTTCTTTTGGGTAGCAGGCAGTTCCCCAGGTCCATCTTGAAGCAAGCCTTTATGCATCAGTTCCTGATACTTTAATGTGTCTCTGAGGAAGACTCATTCACATAGAAAAGTGGCCCCTGCTCATATTTTCATCCCAAACATGTCCTGACAGAACACTGCAAGGTCAAGCACTCACCACAGACCACCATAGTCGTATGATGATGATGCACACTCACACACTCATATAAAAGCAACTTCTTTTGTTTCAGTTTGTGAGTCATAGACATGAACATGATTAGTTCAGGTATATTTAGATGCTTTTGATTGTGTAACAAAACAAGCTCATAAAGACCAGCAAACCTTCAGGGAATTTTAAGGTACTGGTAGTGTAGCACAGAGGTTAACGGTTTGGCCTGCAGTTTCTTTAATACAGCTGGAATACTTTTGTCACCAAGGACAAAAAGTAGTAACCTGAGGCATATTGTCTTGATGGAAATCTCTGTCCTTGCACTTTTGTGTAACACGATCAATCTAAAGCAGTTTAAGTGGAGGAAAGACTTTAAAATAATAATTGGTTTGGATAGGCTAAATTAAATTCGGTGCAGTGCTTATATCAAATACAATTTTTAGCCATCCGTCTTTCCTTTTTAAAATTGAGTTAAGATAGAGTCAGGAAGAAATATAGTATAAATATAGCTTCAGGTTGCAATATACGAGGTCCAACCTGAACAGCAAGAAGTAGGTAATTAAATGCTTAGATGTAACACAACTGACATCAAGACTTGGAATAAGGATTTTAAAGGGGTGGTTCACTGGGTTTTTTCTAGACTTGATTGTGTTTATGGGGTGCAGTCTAACATGTGTTAATGCTTCATTTAAAAAAACACATTATTTTTCACATAATTTACCTTTATTCCACACCGCTCTGACCCTTCTTTGAGAAATACGCTGATCATTTCCTGCTTTTATGAAGCCCCTCCCTCAGAAATACACGATGGGCTCTGATTGGTTAGCTAGCCCAGTGTGTTGTGATTGGCTAAACCGCCTCTAGTCTAAACGTCCCACCCCTCACCTCAGCGGCATGTGTTCCGGTTGTATTGTAAACAACGGTGTCGTTAATATCGCTTATCAGTTTGAGCCCGATTGAGAAGCAGAGGATATTATTGAAGAGGATCGTGCAGAACCTGTGCAAGCACGGCTTTTAATGGTAGGCCTATGTTTTTTGTTTGTTGTCTCATACTTTTAGATACACTGTTATTTGTAAATGC
>NW_015636034.1:939438-940309 GCF_001515625.1 Sinocyclocheilus rhinocerous | reverse complement strand
GCGGGACTATTTTTTTAGTCCCGCTCCCGCAAGGTTCTATTCCGCACCCACCCGCTCCCGCTATATATTCACTCTCTTTGTTCACCCGCTGTCCGTTTAGAATCATTTTCTTCCCGACCCGACCGTTCCCGCTAAATTTAGATCTCGTTTCCAGAATTTCACATTTAAATTTCCGCTACTGAAAGAAAGCGAGATAGGCTGACAGATAAAAGTGTAGTCTGCACAAAATTGTATTTTATTCGTCTTGTCAAGAGTCTTGAATTTATTGACTGTGACTTTAATTTATATGAATTATCTTAAGACACAAAATTCGTATAATATTTTATGCAACACAGTAGGAAAAAAAGTGTCAGAGAAAATAAAAATGTTGTACAAAAATTGTATTTCTTATTTTTATTCATCTTGTCAGGATACAATCGCAGAGAGAAAAAAAAATTAAAATGTAGGTTGTACAAAAATAGCCTATTAGCTATTTATTCGTCTTGTCAAAATACTAAATTCGTTTGACATTTTTGTTAACACGGTAGGAAAAGTGTCGCAGAGAAAAATAAATAAATACGACACCTTTCATTTAAAATTATAGGCTAAGCAAAATATAAACAAAACTGAGTTGAACGTCCTTCAAGGACAGCGCATCCACACTTTGCTCCATCCTTATTCTGCTCTGTCACTCATCGACAACCTGCCTGTTCTGTCTGAGGGCCGTATATTTACCACAGGTACAGCCTGCTCCGAGCATCGTTATGCACATGCCGCGTGCGCACAGACCACGCAATTAAAACACGGGACGGTAAAATCATGCGTGCAGCGCATGCATAACAGTCCTGAGCGCAAGCTGTACCGGTGGTCAATAAGAATAAAGCACAGATAT
>NW_015636034.1:900381-938811 GCF_001515625.1 Sinocyclocheilus rhinocerous | reverse complement strand
TTCCCAGGGGCGGGGTTTATCTGGGTTTGTGATGTCACGAACCCGGGAAGTAACTTGTTGTAGTCCCTACCAGCCATTTTTGTAGGCATTAAACTGCCAGAATTTTAAAAGACGATATCTCCGTTTGCATTGAACTTTCAGCTTCGTAACTTTGCAGATACTGTTTATGCTCAAACAGCAACATTACACACTAACTAACATTAAAAAAGTGAAATCACAATGAACCACCCCTTTAAAAATGACACTTTTAAAGACATTGTAGAACAAGGGATCATATCGCATATGACACTAGAGAAAATCAAACCAACACAGCTTAGGCCTTTATGTATTAAAAATATATCAAACATTTATCAAAAGATGAGTAGTCCTTTGTATTCAGTACAGCAAAAGAAATATAGTATGAATGTACTACAGATATTAGACAAATGAGTGTGAGTTTCACCCATAATTTGTTTGAAATTAATGGACATGAACTCACTCAGAGAAGCAATGTAAAATATTCCAAGAATATTCTAAGTATTCCTGCCTGACCAATTTAGATTAACTGTATTACGTAAAAATCTATAGAGCTTCAGCAGCTTTGTGCTTGTACACCTAAATCAAGGAGGTCAATAATACACAGAGAAAGCTATCAGTTAGGATTCCTATTCATTTCAATGGCAAGTGCTTGCCTGGCATTTGACCACCTGGAAGTATGCAATTTAAAGTCTGCCATCCTTGCTCATGGGAACTCAGTTCTGGATACCGTTTTTTGAGCCAGTTTTTTTTTTTTTCCTACCCTGGAGAAGTAGGAAAATTACATCATGGCAACATTGATTTGTTGATCACACCATGTAGTATATGCACAATCCTAATCCCTTCACTAGTGTCTATCCTGAGCTGTGACGTCAAAGGAAGCAGACAGGGACAAATATAAGTCCATTTCATGCTTTTAAGAGCCCTAAAAAAGGTCACTACCAAGACATCTACTATACTATAATGGAATATTTGCTTTTTATATGTTTGCTTGAAGAAATTTAGTCACAACTACTTGAGCTGTCCTTTTTAGTTGTCCTTTGTTATTTAGTGAGATGCTAAATTTGACAAAAAATATAAAACAGACAATTTATGATAAAGAAATTTCAAGTTCAATTGACCAACAGCACTTAGCTTTTATATTTTACATTTTAATATGCTTGTTGCTAAGCTACCACAGCGATAATCTATCCCCTAATTGAGATTATTGAAACATTTAGCAACAGAAATATCCTGCATGCAAAATTGGGTGACTTTCCACCATAAAGAGATTAAGTTAAGTTAATAAAGAGATTAATATATATATAAGAAGCACCGAAAGCAATAAGGCTAACAAGGTGTAGGTTCATATCTATTTAGTGTGTTTTGTGCCACAGGAAACACTTGAGACGGGCAAGAATACGATTTGAGATTACAGTAACACTTATCAAGCTGTACGATTTATATTTATTTTCTTTGGAAAATATAACCAGATATTTAGTATGTAAAAACATTTGAGCAGCATTTGACAGAACATAAGAAAAGAAAATAACATTTTCACACAGTTCCACAGACTTCCACTGAGTCACAAATACAGCCCCTGGAACCCACCATGTCAAACGGCTTCTTGCATTTTAACATCTTTACAACAAAATGGCAGGAAACTCTCCGGTTCCCCCGGAGGTTCTGCTAAGAAGAGGATGTCCCAAGAGAACAGGAATTCTGAGCAAAACCAAACACTTCACAACACAGCACTGCCGAGGCTTTTTCCAGTAGATACTTTGCTTATTGGGGAAGACAACTTGAGTTTTTGCAGCGTTTTGAAAGGTAATTGTAATGTATCTGTAAATAGATATATTCATATATATATATATATATATACAGAAATATACCATTCTTTCCCACAAATATGAAATATATACAACAACTTGAATTTAATCACATCTGCACTGTCCAAATAATGCTTTCCACAGACGAAGCATCGCAGAAGACGCACATTATATGGTTTGCCGTTTTTCTTTTTCTTTCTTTTTTTTTTCATTGGGATACCACATGTAAACTCTCATGATTAAATACATCCTCTGCATCTTTTGCAGCACATATACCCAAAGACTCACAAAGTCCAACAGACACGCATACGCAACCATGCAACCCGTGAAATCATCGGCCATTTAAAAAGTTTAGATCATCTTCATGTTGACTCGTCTGGGCCCACTTGTTTCTGTAAGTTCTGAGTTTGCGCCTTTCCGTTTTCGTGGGACGTACTGAATGTCCACGCTACCTCTGTGCTTCCCTTTGCCACGGCTCCATGCAAACAACAACAAGAAACAGAACAAGACGACACCCAGGAAGCTGAGGCAGCCCATTGCTGTGGAGACCAGGATGGTGGTGAAGTCCAGCACCACCCTGATGGTGTACTCTTCCGTGCCATTAATCAGGGAACTGTTGTAGTCGGAGTCAAACAGAAAGCTGCGGTTGGCGTAAAGGGCTCTATCCCTGATTCCTGAGCTTTTAACAGCAACAGTGATGGACAGAGTGGCATTTCCCGCTGGGTTCGATGCCACGCACACGTACATGCCGCTATCCTGAGGCTCTGCCATGCGGAACTCCAACGAGCCATTAGTGTGGACCACCATTCTTCCCGTACTCTTTGTGGTAATGTGCCGCCTATGCGGTGTCAGCCATGACACAGAAGGTGGTGGAGCCCCGTCCGCACTGCAGTATAGCCAAGCTCTCTGTCCTTCTTCTGCCTGTGCTGGGTAAGTTGCCATTGAGACAACCCTGGGCTTGGTGCAGATAACATAGCGAGAGATTTTAGGTTCCACCAGGTCCCTAAGAGGCTTCCCAGCCAAGGGAGCAGGAGCACTACATTCAGGTTGAACATCACCATACAGCAAAGGTGGAGTCCTCACCAGGAGCCAGCGTAGACGACAGTCGCACACTAACGGGTTCTGGCCAATCAGAAGAGTCTGCAGGGCCTCAGAAGCATGAAAAACACTCCTCTCGAGCGTAGAGAGACGGTTGTAACAAAGGTCAAGAAGGCGCAGCGAGGAGGCTCCTTGAAAGGCTTGAGGTTCCACACTGAGCAGGTTAGACTGTCGGACACGTACAACTTCCAGCCGGTCCATTCCCCTCAACCATCCTGCTGGCAGGACACGTATATGGCTGTAAGACAGGTTGAGATGCGTTAGATACAGCAGATGTGTCACCACTGGCACGGACGTCAAGTTGGTGTGGGTAATGGAGAGTGTGCTGAGGTTCAGCCCCTGCAAAGCGGCGGTCGGAAACCTATCTAACAAAGGCCAGCGGTCAACTTCAAGGTGTTTCAGTCGTGGTAGACCCTTAAATGTGTGTGCCTGAAGCTCCACGATGCCCAAGTCCCGCAATCGCAGGCTGGTTAGACCGTGCAGATGTGCGAGAGCATGTGTGGGCACTGTGCTCAGGTTGCATCGCTGCAGCGTTAGAGAGCGCAGGGACGCCAGGCCGCTGAAGGCCCTTGGGGCGATAAACACTAGCTCATTATCACTCAGCTCTAGTACCCGAAGCCTCCGCTGCTCCTCAAAACCGTAGTCCAGCAGAATAACAAGACGGTTTTGACTGACATCCAGCAGAGTGAGATCGCTGAGGCCAGCCAGCGCTCCGCGCGGCAGCAGAGTCAGCTGATTGCTGCGCAGTCGGAGCGAGCGTAGCTGCGGCTGAGCGCGGAAGCTGCCAGGTTCCACAGATGACAACAGGTTGTTGCTGAGGTCCAGCTCCTCCAGCAACAGCAGCGAGGAGAAGTTCTGTGGCGTCACAATGCGCAGCCGGTTTTTACTGAGGTCCAATGCCCTTGTCTCTATAGGGATGCCTTCAGGCACCTGCGCTAACCGCCTGCGATAGCATGACACAGAACGCGTGGGCACAGAACACTCGCAGCGGGCAGGGCAGGCGTGGGCGGGGCACTGAAACAGGAAGAGTGGCAGGAGGGAGAGCCCCAGAGCACAAAAGAGCGGAGAGAACAGCATGGCCACCTACAGAGAGAAAACAGAGACAGAGAAATATGATATAGATGAGAGAGATGGCTGCATGGTTAGTTACTCAAGGTAATGTAAACAGCCACATACATACACTCTTGAGACTATAGGTCATTGTACAAAATCTGTCATTCTACAAGGTCATTTTAAATTAAAATTATCAGCTGTAATATAGGCTTATTTTTAAATGTATTTATTTTTATATATTTATTTATTTATTAAGAGGAACTGGGTGTATTGATATAATAAAAGAGCACCGTTCAGTTTGTGATTCCAGAAATTAAAAATTAAAACAATAGTTACTGAGGGGGACAAAACAAAATACGATTTCAGTTAACATCCAGATTACATTTTTTATTTTTTTAATGTGTTTATAAAAATGTTTGATAGTAAAAGTTTGCATTTATTTCTATACATGCAGTATGTGTACAGCATGAGGGACACAAATAAGCCTGTGTTTAGTAGAATGACCCCTGTAATGCACATACATGCACGTCATGTCCTTTGTTCCATCCCAATTTCCCAACACCTCCTCTGTGCAAGACCTCTGCTGATTCTAGCTGACGGTGGTGCATCGATCGTCTCTTTCTCTGTCTCTCATATGCACACACACACACAAAACCTGCTTTCAGAAGGACATCTCCAAACATGCCATAACCATGGAAACCCCATGCTCCCTTGGCAAAAGTCCTGCTTTGCCAATTGAAATCAATAATGGAGGAAAGCAAAAGGCAGGCATTCCACAGGTCTGTTAGGCTCTGATCACAAATGTGTCATTTAGATTAGATACGAAAACTGATTTTAACCATGTCATTGTCTGTCTAAATGTTTTATGTCTGTGAAATCACCAGGTAATTGGGGAAGATGAGGGAGCGAACACTATTAACTGTAGGACAATAAAATAGGCATACAATATAAAATCAGAAAAGGGCACAACAATATTAGAGACAAAAAGGAGATTTTTGTAATTGTGTATTTTTATATAATGACAATTTACCTTTGGATATCTTATCTATTATTATCTATTGATTGACTTTCCTACCAACATGAAATGGGTTGAAATACACCCCTTATTTCAGACAATATAAAAATCGAACAGACAGCCTCTCAGATAAGAATCACCAGCAAGGGAGCTTTTACATTTTCTGAGGTATCTATCTTGCATGAGAATGCATCATTTAAACCTGCATCTAAACTACCGCCATTTAGTCTTGTAATTAAAAATGAATGTCTCCATCGTAAAATCTGAAGTCGGCTTTGGAATGGATTATTACATTTTACAACATCCCAGCAGCTCTGATTATATACATCTCTTTATGTTTCTCACTTCTAGGCTGTTCTTTAATATTTTAAATACTCCCTTAGACATGATGCACACTGTTGCATACTTCAAGATGATGCGTTTCTCATTATTATGAAAGATACGTGAGCTTTGAAAACATAATTATCAAAGGGCATAATATGTGGAAAAGTTACATGCACGTATTCTCAATTAATTATTAATAGAACAGAACCATAAAGGCATCTGTTTCCATTATTGCTCTAAAATGACCATAAAGAGAAATGGTCATAATCTTGGGCTGAAAAAATGGGGCAGACAATTTTCAGTGAACTGGCAAGCCACCATGGAGTGCTCTCATAACCGATATAGCAACAGATTGACCTGCATGCATGGAATAAACCTTGTGCCTAGTTTCCCTCTAATGTATAATTTAGACATGTGGCTTTACTACGTCAATAATAATCTACCATGCATTATTACAACAATTTTCCTTACAATTCCTTGTATAAACCTAGTGCAAATCACATTTAAAAATGTACCTAATGCATTTAAATGCCGGAACTCGTTAAAGGGGTCATATGATGCGATTTTTTAATTTTTCCTTTCTCTTTGAAGTGTTACAAGCTCTTGGTGCATAACGAAGATCTGTAAAGTTGCAAAGACTACAGTCTCAAATCCAAAGAGATATTCTTTATAAAAGTTAAGAGAAAAAGTTGTACCTTTTTTCTGAGAGTGTAAGATGACTCTCAAAAACAGAACCTGTTAAAACCCTTCACCAAAACCGTGTAAACAATTAAAAATTAATTAATAATAAAATATTAATTACAAAATAAATTATAATAATGTTTAATGAAAATAATAAATAAACAGAATAAATACAATTTAGAAATATTCATCAGTTATTGTATTGACAGCCATAGTTTTATGTTTGGCTTCAAGTTTATTCATTTAACAGTACTAATGATGGATGAATAAAATATATAGTGACAACTTAAATAAAATATCAGATCTAATATTATAATATTTTATATGATATATAAATGAATAATTATAAATGAAAAAAGTGAAGCTTTGGGCTGGAGAATGTCTTGTAGCATTTTCCACAGTTCTGCTTAAAATGAGTTTTTGTAAGTACACTAGCTCAGTGTAATGCATATGAAATGTGTTTACTGAACTGGAACATAAAAGAAATGGAATGTATTGACAAACTGACAAAATATTTTTTTCAAATCAAAGATGCCAGAATGTTCGATTTAACCTTAGCTAACACTCCATACAGACATCAAACAATAGCGGTGCGCAGAGATCACACTATAGTATCACTCCCTGATTTTTGTTGCGAGAATGTATCAAAAAACCTTCTCTGTCCTCTTCTAGCGTATCAAAGTAAAGATCAGAGCGTTTCCTCATACTTTGCAGGTGAGCTGTGGAAAACAATCCGGCCATGTCACCTCGTTGCTCTACATCAGCGTCTCGATTCCACAGACAGCGATTGTGAAGCCCGCGGTTTCTCTTACTTTGAGGACATTCTGCAGATTAACTTGGTCTAATTTTAGTTTATCTAATTTTAGTCTCATCCATTTTTCATTGAGTGAAACCACCACAGCCACTGAGAGCGCAGTGTCCCATCTCCCACCGCGTGAGTGTGCGTATAGGCTGTGTGTCTGAGCTATTTGAGACCGAACGGGAAAAGGCAAAAGTTTGCTGTTGGGAATGTTTGTGAAGCATGCATATGTACATATATCAGCTTGCATAGAGAGTGCGTGTGTGCTGATTTTGATCCTTCGGGGTCTTTGGATCTCATGTTTAATTAAGCGCTACAGCCCAAGCTTGAACTACATTTGGAGATCATTTCATACAGAGGTGTCTAAATGTAGGTGCCACAGGCTGTGTGTGTTCCCAGCGTGTCGCCTTCAGACGGCATGTTGTAGTATCTCTACGATGCTCTGATCCAGCCCAGTGGAGCTCTATTGACTCCTGCTATTGATCTCTGCGTTATTACACATTCACTTCTTCACACGTCTCTCACATTACACAAGACTGCACCCATGGCAACCGAGCCGTCAATCAAACCCTTATCTCTGAATGTTTCATATCCCTAGAGCTCAGGTGAGAATCCACTGAATATACTTTAATAATACCCTAATGATTTTGCCGGAGTGTGTTGCTTCACTCATTTGAGTTTCTGTGCTGTTAAGATGACTGTTTCCCCCACGAGAAGGAAGTATGGGGGAATACGGTATTTCCTGCATGTTTTCATGCTGTCAGCTATCCTTATTGGTATAAATTAGCATGTTTATGTGTGCGTGCGTGTTTGTGTACGTCTGGCTGTCTCGCTGGCAGCACTGATGCAATGTGTTTATATTTAATGGACATTCAGTACATAATCAGTAGGGTGTCTGGGCTCAGCTGCTAATGCCTTAATTTAGGGTGCATTTGTCAAACCCGTCAGCATTTGTTCTTCAAATGACAGGACTTTTAACTTAGATATTAAGAAGCGTAAAATACAAGCAGACAAACATTCAAACACCCAAAGCTCATTTGTAGCTCAATATTTGCCATTTTGAGATAAATACCCCTGTCTACTTGGTCGATTAGCAGAAGTGTTACCTCCCCCTTGTTACTTTTAAAATCTATATAAAATTATAATCAATAGGGCTGTAACCGCCATAGACATTGAAGGGGACAAGTCTCCCCCATATTTGAATTTTTTGCTCTGCTCTGCTGCACTCTGTTACGCATCGCTCTGTTTGTTGTTAGGATGACAAAAAAGATTTAAAAGTTACATTTTAGACTGGTCTGCCAAAATGTCAAAATTATTGAGATGGCCAATCATATCAAAATATGCAGGGTTTACTGTTCACAGAAACAGAGCAGAAATTTCCAGCATTAAAGGGGTCATATGATGCTATTTTAAAGATCATTATTTGGTGTATTTGGTGTAACAGAATATGTCCGCATTTGAACAGTCAATAGCAAATACTTAAACTAGTAACAAAACATACTTACAGTCCTTGATTCAGAAGCACCAGATTGTCATAGCAAAGTCAGAATTGACCTTTTTTTTTAACTCCAAAGAGAAAGGAAAACTTGAAATCGCATCATATGACCCCTTTAACATGGAAAGAGAAGAGAAAAGTAGCAAAACATTTCATATTTAACGTGTTTTTCCATATAAATATTAAACGGCTGACAGTAATATTACAGTAATATAATTAAATTAAATTATTATACAGTATATATATATAAATATATATATATATATTTAATATAATTTTACATTTAATTATATTATTATTATTGATTGCTATTATATACTGTATCAATATTATATGGCTATTGGTTAGCCTGCTTACAAGTCTTGAAAACTCAAGCCAGCTCATTTTTTATGCAAATATTACATGTATTATCATAATTAATATAAAGTCAAAACTATGCATAACAATCAAGAAAGAATTGAAAAAAAAAATGCTGTTTAAAGTAGTTCGGATGGACTACAGTCAAACTGCTGTGACAAATATCATGTCAAACGGCCAAATTGATCTACATACACACCATAAAGCTTGTTCACTAAAACAAATCTTCAGCACGAAGAATTCTTGAACAGTTTGTAATCTCTAAACTATCAGAAAATAAAAATACAATGTAAATCTTGAAGAGAGAAGCTCAAAACGCCCTCAGAGGGAACACAGATATTATGTAAGGGAAGAGAAAACAATTGAAGATGCAACAGAAAAAAGAATCCAAAGATATAATAGGCAGGAGCTGGTGAGAAGAATATAAGAGGTAAGAAGAGGTAATTCAGAAAGAGGAACATGCTGCAGTGCATAAGAGAAAAACAACGAGACAAGAAATCAGGCATACTGATTCATCTTTCCACCTGCGCGCCTGGGTAATAACATTAATGTGTGTGCAGTCACGTTTATTTGGCCAACAGGTTTCCTCCTCCCTTTGGCATTTGTCTGTGTGTGTGCTCATCCCCGCCATACTGTGTAGTGGAAGCATCATTTATGCTTTCTTGTTGGTTTCTCTTCTGCATGCACAATATTCTCAGTGTACACAATTACACACACAAAAAAAAGAAAGGGATGCGAGAGACGGAGAAAAGGCGAGATTTGATGAGCCGACTGCCTCCAGACATCGCTTCTGCAATGCTAATTAACCCTGCAGGCAAAATCCACCACCAAGACACTAATCCTTAAACATAAACACACACACCCTTCCACACACAGGACCTCAATGCATACCGCGAATGAAAGTTTTACTTAGATGCAGCAGAGTTATTTCCCTTCGCCTTTATTTTCCTTTATAATTATTTTCCGTCTAATCTAAAAGGTGATCTAATCACTTAATAATTATGCTTAATTGGGTATTTTCAAACACAACAGGGAGCAGACTTTACATTTCTTCCAGAAAATATATGTGGTGGCTAGGTGTTTGCAGTCAAAACCCAAAACTCGTATAGGATTTTTCCAAAAAATCGAATCTGGTTGATTTAAAGCACACTCCTCCTCAACAAGTCACACAATTTGCAGTATTATTCTTGCCCATGCAACAGGGTTGTGTAAAATTGTAAATTTGAATTTAATTGACCACACACCACAGGAAGTTGAGTTGGAATTTGCAATTACTGGAAGTGAAATTTACTGAAAATTCAGATAAAGTCAAGTTTTTGTTTGTTTGTTTTTCTCCCACAATGGTCCAAAAAATTGGTAACATAAATACAAATAAAGTACATATTTCTATAGCGGGACATTTTTCAACTTTTGCGGTCAAGCCAAGTTTTGTCTTTGTGTCAGGGTTATATATTTGGAATTTCAGTTCATTTTAAATCTACTTCCTTCAATACTTCCTCATTCAGTGTTCTAAGTCTATGCAATTCTAGTTTCTGCTTGCAACCTCAAATCAAATTCAGGAATATAAGTTGATTTTAAAAAGCAAATACCACTAATTGGCATGAGCTGATAAGATCTTTGGGTCATGGCAACCACAAAACATCTTCTTCATGAGGATCTTGGTGGTGATCACACTCTAGAGGACACTTTTTCTTGGAGGTGAGACAGAACATCTATCCTTGCTTGGCATTTCCAGGGAATTGAATCAGGATTATGTCAGCTGCTCTAAGAAGCAGTGCTCTTAAAAGCAGTCTGTTTCTGATTCCATAGAGTGCATTACCATTATGAGTCCAAACCAGCTCTAGCATAAAATCTTGGCACTTGGATAATGGATAATGATAAGGCTAACACAACAACCACTGCCACCAACAAAACGCATGAGCTGATTCGCATACAAGTGGATTAAACAAACACATCTTCCTCATAAATGTCATTGCTTCACCCAATTCATTTTTCTAAATAACCTTAATGGAAAGCACTGGTCAAGCAATTTAATTTAAAATAAGTGAAGTGAGACACTAAGTGAAATTACTTTGGCAATGGCTGCATAAGTTTCACAGCAACTTGACAGAACTGCCAAAAGCTCACAAAATCTCACATACAGACATGACTGACACAGCCACACATCCATCCACATGCATATTTAGTTTGTTGCCTGATATATGCTAATTCATGCACATAATGCAGATTACTGAGATAGTTATCGGGCTTCAGCTCTTTGAGTACTGTTTGTCCCCAAACAAGCTAACAAGTCAGCTGGAGGAACAAATAAATGGCCTCATTCTCCCATGCAGCATTGCGTTAAGCAATACCAGTCAGAGAAACAAATATATTAACAGCGAGAACTACCCTAGTAGTTGGTGGCACCGAGGGTGTGAATTGCATGCAGATGCAAGACTGAACCACAGAAAACCTTGTTACAGTTCATTCAGACACTGGAACTGGCCACTCCTGAATATGAAAATAAAAAAAATAAAAACTTTAGAGATAGTGAAAAAAGGAGTTATTCAAAGATGACTCGTAGCATTAACGGAGGGAATAAATGTAGTAAAAAAAAAAAAAAAAAATCTGTTAGTGTGCTGTCTCCCTAGAGGATGCTCAGGAAGCTCCTGGAGGCCATCAGGGCCAGTGGAGTTGAAGCAGAGCAATCGGCACTTTGAAAGGAAGCCTAATTAAAATGCAAAAACACTTGCTTAGTCAGACAGGATTCAGAGCAGGACATTTTTTCTTCATGTCATACTTCTGACAGTATAACGAACCTGTCTAATTGTGAATATTAGATGGTTTAGCATGAATACGTGAGCTGCTCTGTGAGGCTTCTAGAAGCTCTCATAGTCATAGCACAATATACAGTGATATTATCTCCAGTGAGACAGGTTGCTAATATTTAGGTCAGTGGGCCCTTATGCTATAATATTGACAAAAGAAACTCAAATTAGCCCAACACAAAATCAATATTGTAGCTTAATATTTAATCTCTTTCCACTCAAAGCATTCTGTAACTGTTCCCTTAGTACCTAAGGGAAATCAGGGAAAATAGCATTTATATGATAGCATATATATATATATATATATATATATATATATATATGGGCAAACCAATATTGTACTGATATGTTGCATACTGATTAGTATAATGAAATGATTGTTCAATAGACTAAAAAGTGTTGAGAAAGTTGCGTATTAATCATGAATTTTCATTAAATGTTCTGTATTTTTAAGAATGGTTTTCCAATAATATTTTACAAATTCCATTTCATTCTGACTGCTAATTGTCTATTAACAGTGTTTAATATGAATTCTCAATGGTGAATTCTTGCTGACATGCAACTGCATTACGCTTGTACTGGACTGATCTTGGAGTAAGAGAGAACACAGGTTTTTCTTAACTTAAAAAACAAACAAACAAAGAACTGCAGGTAAAATCTGGTTCACTTCAGAAAAAATACTGCTCTGATCCCCCCTTTTCGGCCTAGACATCTCCTGCATATCCTCCCCATATGGCCCTGGTATATACTGCAGATTGTTAACACTAGTGTGTCTAATTTGTATCCCTGTTGGCTTCCCTCAAAGTTCCTTAATGAACCCAGCTAAACTGTCAGACTTATTAGGCTTGGCTATGGAGAAACAGACTTGTGATTTACAAATCCCCAGGGGAAGTAGGGTTTACATTACTTGTCACTAGTTCTCAATTGCTTCAATATCTTAGTACATCTGTGCTAGTTTGCTGTGGCTAAGCTGCGTTCTCTACAGGGAGAGGTGCCCACCATTCTACATCTAGAAACGTCTTTACTTGGCTGTTTCTTGTCACTAGTTCTCAATTGCTTCAATATCTTAGTACATCTGTGCTAGTTTGCTGTGGCTAAGCTGCGTTTCTCTACAGGGAGAGGTGCCCACCATTCTACATCTAGAAACGTCTTTACTTGGCTGTTTGCTGCTATAGATGGCTATTTACTTGTTTGCAACCATGTTGTCACACAACAAACACAGTCGTGTCCTGTCTGAGCCTGAGCCAAGACTACGGGGAAGTGAACTGCTTATGATCGAAAAATCGAAGCAATTGACGAATGGTGAAACAGGCAATTAAAGCAAAACAGTAAACCAACTACAGACCAAACCTCCTATCGCAGTGTAAAAAGTATACATCCAATTAACTGTAAACTAAATAAATAAATAAGAAAGAGCAAGGAAAATAAATATACTCATTATTAACCACATCTATTAACTAAATCTGGATCAGATACCCATTTCTTCAGACAGCACTATATTTTCAGTGCCATTTTCTTGTTGCCTCTTTCTAAATTGCCACTCTGGCTTTATTCTTGATTCATATCTTTTGCGTTCTGCTGAAGAGTAATTTTAACAATACAATATATGCACATTCTAATAAGTCACTTTGGCAGTGTAAGACACCGTGTACAAAAAGTATACAAGAAAAATGTATTTATGTTAATGTAAATGCATTTCTGCATGCCTCATGAAGGCATTTCAAACAGTAGCAGAATGTTATGCCTTCAGTGTTTACATTTACATTTAAAACAAGTTGATTTAATTCACTGAGCAATCATTTAAAATTCCATTCAGTTCTTGCAGCATTTGTGAATTTCTGTAAAAGCAGTCTGGAGGCTTTCCTGAAATGTGGCAGCACTAATCTAGGTAAACCATTTTGCTTTGCTTTAAAAAAAAATTTTTAAAAAAAAAAAAGACAAACACTTTATTTCATGGTCCAGTTAGTACAACGTGTCAGCAAAATAACAGCAGTATGCACATAATGTCAATACAGACCTGTTGGTGTAGCTTACAAGGAGAATAAAGAAGAGATTAAACCTGTTAAACACTGAAATCTGTGCTACGTTTGTTACATAATAATTACATGGTAATTACCATGTAATATACCACATTAAAGAACATTTCCCCCAGAGCCTAATTAGGAGCTAAAATGTTAAAGAGGTAGAACACATTTTTTTCTGAATGTAAAGAATTGCCGTTTCTCTGGGGGGTGATGCGACACACGATGCTGTGATTCAATTAGGTCGGACATAAAGGATAATACATCAGAAGGTGTTAGGGTGTAGACAGCATCACGATCTTAGGGTTAGTTATACTTGCCTTCCTGATATGGAATATGAAGACATCTCGAGTCTTTTGGTTAAAGCTGTGTTACAAACGTTTCCTCAAGACAACACCAATTCACACTTTCAAAAACAGCATGTACTCTTCAGTTCCAGCCTACACACTCATCTCATTCGTGGATGTACTAATTCACAGCAAGTTCAAAAAGTTACGTTTCTTTTAAAAAGGGAACAGATTACCAAATGTTCCCTACATCGCTATACACCTCTAAATAGCCTCGTATCAACTTGCCAGGTCCATTTTCTCAATCCCTCTTTTTTTCCCTCTTCCTTCAGCCCCTAATGGATGTGAAAATGGAATTGCATATCCCGGAGATCTGCTGAGTTTATATTTCGTCTTAACGTGATTTAAACTAAATAATCGTCCTCTCGCCACATGTGACGACACACTTTGATAAGATGAAAATGCAAATGCATGAATCACACCCTGACACATTCATCCTGTAAGTTACTTACTTATTCAGTCAGTCAGCCAGTCAAAAGCTCTGTGTGTCTCTCCCGAAGGCAGGTCTTCTTTATTGTGTCTGACAGCCCCAACCCTGTCCTTCTCCACCCCCTGAAATCCACACTTTTTGTTCTTTACCTATGAACAGCATCCATCACTGTCCGGAGCCCTTCTAGTCTATCAGCGCGTGAGATCGGAAGCGTTGAAGGGGGAATCGCAGTGGCTGCCGTCTGCCGAAGAAGCTCCGCTAAGACCGAGCGCATTAACGACACCTGACCGTCCGTCACAGACAAAGTGAACTAGTGACACACTTACGTGCACCGTGCTGATGAAATATCGCAGTGATGTCTCCCTCGCTCCTGTGCCTCTCTCTTTTTCCCACCTCTCCACTAAAGCGCAGGCTGTGGAAATTCGCAGCAGCACTCGCTGAAACCCCTGGCAGAATACATCACCACTTTCCCCTTTATGAGTCACAATGCACACACATACACACCTCTGATCCGTTCCTACCTGCCACATGCGGAGCGTCTCAAACCAACGCGCACTTTTTTTTTTACCTTTACCTCCATGCACTACAGTTTAAATAGTCTCAACTCTATCACAAACACACCTCACGGCATAGGTAGGCTTACGTGCTCAACGCGTGCTGCTGGTTACCTGTGGCTGCTGTTCTAGATGCCATAAGGATCAGCGTTCCTGTGATCAGCGTCTGAGCGATCAGCTAAGAGGATGAGGGAACAGCCAGCACTCTGTCTCCACGACAACGCCTGGCAGATGCCACACCTCCAGTTCAGGCTCCTCAAGAACAATAAGCGTTTATCGCCACCCTCCCTCTCTCTCTTCTTCCCTCTCCATCCGCCGCTTCCCGCTGTAAAGCCGCGCTCACTCGGAGAGAGTGACGCGCTTGTGTGTGACGTCTTCCCAAAAGCAGGGATTCTGTATGTGTGTCTGTTAGACTGAGTTCCACAAGGGGATTAGGCACTTTTCATGTGCATGACGCACACTAGAAAGAGAGAGAGAGAGAGAGAGAGAGAGAAAGAGACCGGAGATGGAGAGACAGAGGATGGGGTCGTCATGGAGATATTTGCCCATGAAGGGAGTGTAGGATGAATGACATGAGATAGAGATAGAAAGAAAGAAGTGGCGTTAGTGAAGCCCTACGACACAGCCGTACGGCACTTTTGATTCAGTTTGGCATAAAAGAGAAGAAGAACCGTCTCACTAACAGAGAGACTTGTGCTGATTTGCATGCACATATTCTCGCTTTCTCCTCCTGAGCTTTACGTGTGTAAATGGCTAGCCCTCGGGGAGGCCCTTCTACTGCTCTATCGTGCGTCTGACTTAATGCTCCAGCCTTAAGATTAAAATAGCTGCAGCCAAATGCCTTAAACCCGCCGCCTTTTCTAAGATTACAAAGCACTCGCTTGTCCAGCAACCTGAGCTTCAATATGAAACCTTGCTGAAGGGACAAAGCGAGGGCAGATTCCCTGATGGTACTTTAGGTAACACAAAATGCCATGTCTAATTCCTATTAACATGGTGTAGATGGCAATCTGCCATTGGGAGTATGACAGGCTCTTCATTCTACATACTAAACAAAGAACGCTACAGCCAGTAATTGTGCACAGTGTAGAGGGTGTTATAATTAAACCACTCCCCATCAGGTTTAAGCCTCGCTAACAAGAGAATAATTGACTGAAGTGGTCGGCGGCCATACAGATGAAGCCTTGATGTATATGATCTGATAGTAACGAGCTAGTCGACGGTATCTGGGGCGTCAATGTATGCGCCATGTGCTCTGCCGAATGCCGAATGTGTTTTCAAAGGTGCAGCTGTAATTGTAGAACTCTATCATCTGATTCTGTCATGCTGATCTGATATCAAAAAGATGAAAGCTTAGTGTGATTGCACATTCCAGGAGCAGGAATCCCACACATGCAAAGCCGGATACACACAGAGACAATTACAAAGAAAGTCACATTCTTGTTTGGTGCAAGCAAAAGTGCAATCTCTATTGCTTTTAGGTGTCTGTAAAAGTGTTCGCTTTTGAACATACAAATACGTGCGAAGTAACAAAGAAATGTTACGTTCACACTGGAGCTTAATCCAGAGTCACTCCTAGTTTGACTGCTTAATCTTGTTCTGTACACTCTAAATTTGGTTATTTATGAGAGGGACAACTGCATTCTACAACCAAATTTACTCGAAAAATACAGGTTGAAAAAAAAACCAGGACCAGTTTAAACCACTTATTCTTATAACCACTTGACTTATTTGCAAATTTTGACATCCACCTATCTCTCTCTACCAGCTCTGTGGTCTAATGGCGATCCATTACTGTCCAAGAGAGCATGCAGTTTAAAAAGAGCAGCTAAATGAAAAGAAAAACTTTCCAGATGATGAGACGCCTCAGGTTGCTAATATTACTTCGCTCACAAATAGCCAAACAGGTTCATCTGTTAGCATCCATGTTTATTGTTAGCACCCTAAAACAGTAATGTATTTAAAATACATTTATTTCATACTAAGTATAGTTCAAAATCTATTAATATATTTACTGAAATATCACTCGAGACTTAAACTTAAACTTTATTTGGAGTATCACTTGTGCACAATGCACATTTCTTAATATTAAGCCTAAAATGTGTTTTAATGTCACTATTGATGAGGATTGTATGATCTTTGAATAATATCGATCTTTAAATGCAAGATATTTAAAGTGTACCTAAAGTATACTTGCAATAGATCCACTTTAGCACAAATATACTTCAGTGTATCTTTAATTGGACTTCAGCACTACTTCAAGTACAAAATTAGTTTTTCCAATTTAGCAGACTTTAAGTATACCAGCTTAGTATACCAAAGGTACAATTGCAGGGTATTTTTTTTACATAAATATGTAAATGTATTTGTAGTATACTTAGCATAAAAATAAATGTATTTCAAATACATTTTAGTGTATTTATTTTTCCACTAGGGCAGCCAGATAATTCAGGAGTGACTCCTGTAGTCTGTTCACACTTAAATTTAACATTAAGTGCATTCACTCCCAAAACTGTCAAATTGCTTTTTTTTTTAGCTATACATAATGTCTTCTGGTTGAACCAATAGTGAATGATTGGAACAACAACAAAAAAAATAAGTGCATTCACTCCCAAAACTGTCAAATTGCTTTTTTTTTTAGCTATACATAATGTCTTCTGGTTGAACCAATAGTGAAAAATTTCTCATTCCAATCTTACGTACGTATTGTATACAATTCTGGTTGTTCTGCTTGTGGCACAGAAATGACATGTCACCTATCATGTGCCCAAATAAACATGACTGAATTCACCAATAAAAAGGCTTGATGCACTGAACTGACAACATTTAAAGTGACAATTGTTTTACTTCTTCAATATGAATAAAGAATGAAACATTCTAAAGTAAACAAAAGTAAAAACAACCAATTTAATTATGCAGGAGACGCTTTGATGTTTCTTTGCATGTTTGATCATTTCAGTCGTCTTTGTTTGAAAGCAACAAACCGAGATGCAGAGACACGACGGCTCACCTTGACGTGAAAAAAAGGAGCCCAGAGTGAGATACATTCATTAATGTCTCCTCACACAATCGTGCAGCATCGTGTGTCAGAGTTTAAGTGTGAACAGAACACATTTCCTCAACTCTCACACACACACCATACGTAGCCGTTCACTGGCCAGTCGGTTGCTATGGGAAACCATCAGAACGCATCAAAACGAGCCCTCGAGGGACTCCTGCCACGAGCAATCCTATCCACTGAAACACTCTTAACAGTGTGTGTGACAGAGTGCCGTTTCCAAGATGTGGACAATTCGGTTTCTCACACCTTGCCTCATAAAAGAAAGAGAAACTCATCTGTCAGCAGTCTAATAACAGCCGGGAAAGCATTTAGGGTTCATGCTGTGCTCGGATATTGACGAGACATTTTAGAAAATAGAATCATTATTGGGCAGTACAAATATAAATCTAAAGAACAAGGCAAATAGATACAAATCTGTACATGAATCACCCTTCGGTGAGACCTATAGGACTGTGATTTAGGTAGCATTTATAAATAGGGATAGCATTTACACCTGAACACGGCATGCTGAATTCAGTTAAAAAAATACATGTATGGATAACATTTTAACATTTATGTTACTGCAAGCAAGCAATGCTGTGCTAAACTTCATCATAAAAAAGTAAATCGAACAGAAACATTCGATTCCTCAAACAAACAGAGAAGTCATGTGAACTCAGTGGCAGTGATCTCAGGCTGTAGACCTACAGGCCTCAGCTCTTCAAGTCAGTGAGGGGGTGACTAATTGGCAGAGACAAAGTGAAGGTTGAGTCTCCATCTTGTGACAATTAATCATAATATTCATAGATGTGTATCTCACTCTTGAAGTATATTACTTTCACATTTAGGTTACTGGCAGATGACTGCTGCATAGGAAAGTGCATATTGTGTAAGTGACAATTATCGAAGCATGTAAATGAGGATACCACTATATTTAAACGGTTTGCAATCAAAATCTTACATTAAGGTGGGGTGTGTATATATATATATATATATATATATATACACATTTATACTGACTCCAAACTTTTGAACAGTAATGTGTGTGTGTGTGTGTGCACACGCTTTGCATCACTGGAATAAATTACATTTTAAAATATATTAAAATATAAACTATTTTTTATTATAATAGCATTTCACAGTATTACTGTTTTTCTTGTAATTTTGATCAAATAACTTCAACTTTAGTGAGGATAAGAGATTTCATTCAAAAATGCTGAAACATCTTACTGATCCCAAACTTTTGAACGGTAGTGTATAATATATAAATGCATATGCGTGCACACACTCACAAAGATTCAGAGGAAACATACTGTATATACAGTACATAAAATATATATAAATATATAATATATATAGGCCTAAATACACACACTGCATGCTAAAATCCATCTAAAACTATTTTCAAAGGTATCATGCCACTTTTTGAATAATCACTTTGCTTGCATCTTTTATGAGTAATGATAATTGAGCACCATGAAATATTTATACTTTTAAAAATTTATTTGACACAGGGCCATTTGAAATGCACTAAGGCCAAAAGAGCCAGTTACAATACCAAAGATATGAACCTTTGCCTGTATTTCATTTAAAATCACATAATATACTTATGAGAACATATTTAGAGAACTTCTGAAAGTCATTGTTATGGTGATAATATATACTGCATGATCTCGCCATACATGCTTATATCACTACCATCCACTGTCAAAATACTGAAAATGTTTGGCAAAAACCCCAAGCCACATGCCAGGATTGCTGCAACAATGAAGATGCTTTTGTGCTCTCTGGTAGCTAGAGGCAAGAACAAACATGTAAAGTAATAAGTCATGACTTAACCTAAGAGCATCCTGCCTAGTGAATAACCATTTATACTATGGTATTCAGAGGTCGGATGGGGTTTAGTGTCAAAGATATGCCTAGTGGCTCTTTTCCTTTTTAGAGCAGTTGTATAATACCCTCACTGCCCATCTTAGTCTCATCTCAGTTCAGAGGTCTGACTGTTATTAGCTTTTCCTTCCAACGAGTCCTCCATTTTCAAAGACCAAACTTTCATCTCAGATTATGTATCTAAGCACACATAACGAGTATTCACACTACATGCAAAACAGACATCTAAATTAAGATTTCAGCACTGCATATCTCCATCTGCTTGAGACCGGTAATTGGTGAACAAACTGCGTGCTCCTCATTAGAGTTTTGTGAGGGTCACTAAGACTGATTCAAGGGTCTCTCATTAGAGATGCTAGAGGTGTGAAGCGAGGAAGCTCAAACAGCACATCAGACTGTCATCTCATTATCCCGATGTCCAGTACCACATAAACAACCAGAGGACATCAAAATGATATTAAGGACTATTGACACTTGCATGCATCTTTTTGCCATTATTAGTGACCCTGGATCTCAGCCATTAAATAAGACAGAATACTCTTTTATGGTAAAATGAGATTTGTCACGGCCCCTCCCATGTTGTTTGTTTATTAATGCATCTGTTCATCCACTGATC
Source organism: Sinocyclocheilus rhinocerous (assembly GCF_001515625.1). Lineage (NCBI taxonomy): Eukaryota > Metazoa > Chordata > Actinopteri > Cypriniformes > Cyprinidae > Sinocyclocheilus > Sinocyclocheilus rhinocerous. Next base: position 918,461 of record NW_015636034.1, on the reverse strand, counting down.
AACAGTGTTGGGGAAAGTTACTTTTAAAAGTAATGCATTACAATAATGCGTTACTCCCTAAAAAAGTAACTAATTACGTTACTTAGTTACTTTTTATGGAAAGTAATGCATTACGTTACTTTTTTAAATCTGGGCAGGGCTTGCTTGTTTGATTTTAATATAAAAAAGTTCTCTTTTACAAATGTAAAAGCCCTTTTCATAACAAAAGTGAAATTAATATGCCTTAGGCTAAAGGAAATGTAAATCCAGCGGCCTCAAGGACGCAGCTCAAACAAATTACATGAAGAATATGATCACTATATTCAGCGATAACAAAAGTTAAACACAAATGTGTCATTTTTGCTTAGTATGACTGAATTGGATCATTGAAGATCAGTAGCAAAGACATTGGTTACTAAAATGGGATTAATACATAAATGATATTTGTCTTATTTAACAAATTTATTTATTGCAGGTTTGTATAATATTCTGAGTTTGCATTTGACTGTTTTTATTCATTTTGAGAATACTGAATCTGTTTTTGTGCAGGTGAGATGAGTAAATATGTTCATATGAAGTCATATTAAGAATTACAGTAAGCATCATGTTCACACAGCGAACGCAACACCTCTGCACTTACTCCCGGTTTCTCTCAACATGGCAACACGAGACGAGAGCTGTCAGTCAAGACATGGGAAACAAAGTAACTGGCATTACTTTTTTGAAAAAGTAACTCAGATATTTCCTTAAAATTCTAAATTCTAAATGCAAGGGTGCATTTAATTGATCAAAAGTGACAGTAAAGACATTTCTAATGGTATAAAAAGATTTATATTTCATATAAATGCTATTCTGTTAAACTTTCAACTTTTTCAAAGCACCCTGAAAAAAAGTATCATGATTTTCACAAAAAAAATGCAGCACCACTTATTTGATAACTACATTGATAATAAGAAATGTTTTTACGCGCGAAATACATTAAAATATATTATTTTAGATTGCAATATTTAATGTTTTTACTATATTTTTGATCAAATAAATGCAGCCTGGGTAAGCATTAGAGACATCTTTTTCAAAATCTAAGGGGGAAAAAAAAGCTATAGGAACCACAAAAATTCCTGTATTGATCACCTGTCCTTGAGATAAATAGAAAATCTCAGTTTGAACACCGGCTTGATTCTGAACAAAGTCCACTCTAATAAATCATTATTTATTTTCTTTTTATGTGCTTGCAGTAACCCTTCGTCCTTGCTCTAGTAGCCAGTATCAGGCGACATTCTGATGTGACATCACAGTACAGCACTGTTCAAAGTCTACTGCATGATCCTGCATTAACTTATTCTGAGCTCTATGAATTTAGTTAAATAGATACGAATATTGGATGTAGAAAATAATGTGGCTGTGCAAGCACAATCAAGTTTTGCCCTGACACTAGACTGAGCAGTGCTGATGAGTGTGGAATACTCAACTCAATGGTGACTCGCTTACTGAATGTTTTCAATGCGAGTGTGAGTTTTCAAATCGAAATCTTATATTTCTTAAAATGTGTCAAGTTCAGAAAAACCAAAAATAGATAGCATCGCTAAGAATGGAGTGAACTAAAAAAGTTTGAAAGTTGAGTATGTCAGGTGTCACAAATTGCAGAAAATTGTGGATAAACTTCTGATTCCACCTGAAAAATGCAGATACATTAACTTTATTAATAACCATATGTTTTTCTGCATCTCCTCCTCAGTCAAGATATGTATGCTACCTCTTTGATCTACTATGGTGAGATTTTATGTTCTGATGTTCTGAATAATTAATTGCCCATTAACATCCTGCAACACTGTGGTGATGAATACCGGGATGCCTTTTCCCCTTTTAAGTGAAATAAACTGAATCAACATAAAGCTATTTTATTTTCAGGGCCTATTTGGTAATGCTGCTATCTTAATGAAGAGCCAACTCAAGCCAATGACATCCAGACAAGCACAATTCATCCGTTACAGCACTGCAAAACAAATCCCACAGTTTACTATTCTAACAAGGAATGTAAACGTATGATGCATCAAAAATTCACAATATAAAAACACTTATCTTGAATTGCAAACCCCCAAATTTAATCAAGTTTATGCTTAAAGACGTAAGGCAGCTCTATGAAGATTAGCTTGATTACATTCACTCAATGGCCAAATACCATCTCAATGACTTGTTGACGATTAATCTGAATAAATTAAAATGTTTATGTTCATTAGGCCCTGAAGCAGCAAAGCTGCTGGATAAAAGAACACAGACATTTCCTTTCCTCTGCCATCAAATAAATTTGCAATTTCTTCCAAAAAAACAAAAACAAAACAATATTAAATACCTTACAAACTCTGAACAAGACTTGCCAGGGGTAAACATTGAATGTGACTTCATTATGCGCATGTTCTTTTTTTTTCTCAGGGTGAAAACTGTGTAGTGATGTGTGAATGTTTGGTGGGTTAAAGCGAGAACATGTGTAGTGTAGCATGATACAGAAGTAATACTTAAATGTGTGTGAATGTAACAAGCAGCAGAGGTACTGTTATTTTCAAATTTTGTCTGTGCTGCAAACCTCACTGGTTGTGCAAGTTGAAGTCCAGGAGTGTGTTTGTGAAGGGCTTTTGCGAAAAGTGTACTTGCAAGGGGGTTTCATGGCAGTTCAGTCCAGTCTGTTTTTTTGTTGCTTTGGTTTTAAGAGACAGGAGAGAGAGAGAGGGAGAGAGAGAGAGAGACGGAGAGAGAGAGAGAGAGAGAGAGGATCCAGGCCCTTGAAAATATTCAGACCACAAACTTGTTCTTAGTGGTGGAGCCACTCTTAGTGGCCGTGTCAGCATGAGACTGGTAGCCAATGGTCATATTCATAAGGATGCCTAATCTTTCCTTGTACACCCTCCTGCCAAACAAACACAATAACACATTGTAACCAGCTGAGTATGTTTTCATTTACATGTAGCGTGAGTGCATGAGAGTCTCACCCAATGTGCGTTACAGCCTCTCTGTTCTCGTAGTCACTTGTCCAGACGGCGATTTTATCTCCTTTTGTTCGGACATTGACTACAGCCCCGCATACATCATCGCTGTAGTCGTCAAAGGCCTCACCGATGAGGCACAGCAGCTGTAGGTATGACACAGGTGAATGTTACAGAGTCAGGGCTACAGCAGTATATGAATTACTTGCGTGTATGTTGAGGGGGCGTTCAATGACTAACTCAGAACTCTTACCGTTTCCAACCAAAAGCGGTCCAGGTCATACTTCCTCTGCTGCTTGTTGAGAGTGATGAGCCAGCGGCCTCCTCTTTTATTCCTCTCATCCTCCCACATAGGCTCAATACCATCCTGCAACCCAAGCACAAAGCAAAGTCCACAGTAATCTGGAGAATCTCGTACACTACCTCTAAAAAGCGGCAAGCAACAGTAAACAAGCAAAAAGAAACTACCAAAAAAGAAACAGAAATACAGAAATGTTATGTTTTACAAATGCTACGCTTTTGGCAACGGATCCTTAAATATACTCTCTGCCCTCCTTTATAACATCCCACTGGAGATTTTCATAAATAGGACAACAAAGTAATAAAAAGGTAAATGCTAATATTATATTATGATGTGGGTTATAACTTATAAGAATTAATGATGAAATTTGAGAGCATTTTATATGACTCGAGTGAAATTTTTTTTTTTTTAAATAATCTGAATTACTACACAATATAAATGATATTAAATAAGTAACACTAACTTGACGCCATGGCATGAACTTCTTGACATTTTTTTTCTTGTTTATTTCCTGTAGCTCTCAAACAGTAAAGCATGCCACTAGCATAGCCAAGTTCATGGGTTCAAATCCTAGTGAAAGAACTGATATAAGATTTGCAAAAGAGACATGCAAACAGCATGCATATTTTCTTTTGTCACTTCTATGAGTTATCTGGAAACATTTCACCATATTTTTGGATTGTTTCAGTCAAATTAGTCCTAACACATTGACTTACATTAGAAAAGAGCAACAGCTTATTTGATAATATGGCAAACTGCAACAGATGCTTCAGTATGATTGGTCAGTAATGTTTTTGTGCAGCTTTGCTCAGGGTCAATTCGTTCTTGAAGTCATGGTAATTTGTGTTTATTGGGTAAAATCTCATAGAGCTTTAATGATGATGATGACCGAATTTTCAATTTTGATGTGAACTATTTGGGTGAACCCTTTAAATACATAAAAATGGCAGCAGTTATGATGAAAGCCTACCTTGAAAAGTGAGTAGTCACATCCTGACATCAAATTACTGGAGAGCTGAATGTGGTTATAAAGCCTATAAAGAAGAGATTCATAAAATCAATTAGACTAGTCAACTACTTTGGGGGGGGGGGGCAGTGTTTTAATGTATGCATATCTCTTGTAAAAACAAAATCAGTCTTACGCCCAGAAATCCTCTACTGTGTCAAATTTGGAGATCAGTCTGAGATTGGCCTGCCATGTTTTGCTCTTGTCATTTTTAAAGAACCATAAAGACCATCTTTAAGAAAAAAAATAAAAAATAAAGACAACATCTAAAGAAACTAAAACTACATTTAGAAGCTAGCACATTATTTGAAAACAAGTGCATTCATCCCTAAAAACAAGTGCATTCATTCACTCGACCTGTTCTGTAGGGGGTGTTTGATGTAGCTCTCAGGGCTGACAATCTCCTGATTCGTCTCTTCTGAGTCCTCCTCTTCACTCTTACAAGAAATTGAGTTTAATTCCTGCACAGGAACCTTTTAAAGATTAGTTTAAATCCAATACATTCAAGTTCACATCACAGCAGCCAGTACACACACACACACACACTGTGCAGACAGAAGAGAAAGACTGGAGGCAATATCCCTTTATTGTCCTCATTTATTTAAGCATCCAGAGTAGAACTAATTCAACAGCTGGGACCAGTGCGATACCTGGCAGATGTGATTGTGTTGTATCTGATGTTAGTCTGAAGACTACGGTCACTGTTAGTTTTGCTTAAATTGAACCTAACATGAGCTTTGTGTGAGAGCTCTGAGTGTTTACAGTCATTCATTATTATGAGCTCATTATTATGAGCTTTAGAAAATGTAGATACAAATTTATACACGTAAAATTAATTTAACGTGTCAATCTGGAACTTAATAGCAGATTGTAACAGCTGTAAATAAACTATGGTTTGGCACAGCTTTTATAGTTTAATCCAGCATGGTGTCGTTACACTACAATTCACTTTCCTCATTCACTGTCTTTTTTGACAGCTGTGCTGTGGTGGGGACGCGCTGTAAATAAACTATGGTTTGGCACAGCTTTTATAGTTTAATCCAGCATGGTGTCGTTACACTACAATTCACTTTCCTCATTCTTTTTTGACAGCTGTGCTGTGGTGGGGACGATTTGTTCCCGAAAGAAAATTAAGCAAGATAAAAAGTGTGGCTAAATGCATATAGGGTAGTGGTGACGAACAGACATCTGGAAAAGTAATTAAGTGCCCTACGCGACTGGAACAAGCCTTGTCAACTTTCAGCCAAACTTGCTGAGCCACCCCATTCAAACATGCCGAATAACTTTTTAAAAGTTTACAGAGGACGACATTTAAACGTAAGTTTCGCCTAAAAAGACGTATAAACGTATTGTTAGGGGCAGGTAGTTCGCTACGTAGCGCTGAAGGACTGGAAAGTATAAAATAATCTTTGAGAAGTTTATTGACTCACCGGCTCCGCCGTCGCCATTTTACGTGAGCCGTTCACAGGCCTCATAAGGGACGTTCACGCTTCACTTCAGTGCTTCGCTCTGATTGGCTGACGCAGTGCAGAGAGCGAATCACAAGCTGTGTCTCAAAACTACAGCGAGACGCCTGCCAGAGAGGACTTGAACACTGTTTAGCTATGACCCATGCGTAAATGAATAATTCTTTTGAATCGGATCTTAATAACGAATAACAACCCATTCTTTTTTCTTCTTTTTCTTCTTTTATTGCAGTTTTTAGAACAAAGAACATACAAGGGCAATAACATATAAATTACATCAAAACAAATAAAATAATAAACGAAAACAATTTAAAAAACAAGTAAAAATAATTGCAAATTATTCAAAGAGTAGATTTAAGGCTTTAAAATAATTTATAGTTTTTTTTGCTTTGCTATTTCTTGTTTCTTTTAACATATACAGGTATAATTACAACCACGGTCACGAATCGCAGTTCTCAAATCACCAACTCTTTAAAATAAAAAAACAGATATATTGAATTTTTATGATTTATATGATTGAATCACAGAGTGCATCTACAAAAAGAAGGTTTAATATTAAAACAAATTTTTTTAATATATATATTTTTATATAATATGTAATTTCGATTTTATTACAAATTATTAACTTAAATATCAGAAAACTATTTTCAGCCAAGTGATGTATATTAATTTTAGTATTGTTTAATGTAAATGCAAATTATATTTGTTTTTTTTTATGCGCTGAATCAGGGATGCCATAAAGTCAACTGAATAAAATTATAATAAAAATAAACAGCAATGAACAGACATAAGTAACGATATGTGAATTTACTCGAGCGTTTTGAGCATGACAGACCGAAATGTGATTACTTGAGACATAAAGGGCAGCTGAATCTTTTTTGACCGGTTCGTTGAAACGAACGGTTCAAAAGAACCGATTCGCGGAAATGGCGCCGCCAAATGTTGTCTGCGTAGGTGGCTCATTAAGTTTTGACAAACAGCCGTGCGCTTTAATAAATGTATACATTTCTAGTGCATATTTATAAATGATTAATTATACTATGAAACAGACTAGAAAATTAAACCTCGCAAAAATAAAGAAAAGGTTTTTGTTTATGGCTGCTTCGATCAACTCTACGTAATCGACCTATATAGTTCATTATGCTAAATTCATTCACGTTTTCCCATTATGAAGGTATAATAAACATATTACAATAATTCCTACTATTTTGGATGATAAATCTTTAATTTTGACCGCACTGTGACTCATGACGTCAAGGTGTCCCTTCTGTTGACAGCCAATACCGGAAGTATCGCCAGCAGCCATCTGGTTCTCAGCCCTTCGGCCCTATCTCAGGTCAGCAGTAATAATTTTTTGTTAACAAAAAAATGTCAAGAACTAATCGGATCGTAAATGATACGAAGGTACGTCAACGTGATGCCTTAAACGGAACGCGAGAACGAAGCGGATGTCGTTGCCAGCATGAGGCTTCTGTCAGAACCGCACACAGCGAACAGGTAACGTGTCAGATCTGATCCAGCTCTACAGAACATGCAGCTGTGATTTTTTAAATTTAATATTTAAATATAATAACAAAAAATAGAGTTGCATGATTGTATTTGGCGTCATTTCCTTTAACTTTTTGCTCGGAAATGGAGAAATACTCGATTGGTTTTATCAGTAACTTCATACTCTGCCCTATCTCTCCTTTTCTTTATCAAGAGATTTCTACATCAAACAGCAGCCTGCTCTATGATAGCTGTGTTGTCACATTCATTAGCTATAACATAAGGTATTCATGGCATTCAGTCTAATCTGTTAAGCCTCCACAATATCTCTCTTAGCTTACTTTAGCTAAATAATGAAGCCCAAGTATAGTAACCTGTTTTTTTACCTGCCTATATTTAGCATGAGTACATGCAAACATATAATCACACTCCCACAGATACTCTCATGTCATCTTGTACAGAATTTTCCTTTTTCTGATTTGTATGACATAAAGTGCCCCTGTTATGGGTTATGAAAGGTTCATATTTTGGTTTTGGGAGTCCCCAACAACAGGTTGACATGCATGCAAGATAAAAAAAAAACACTTTCATTTATAATATGCTTTTATTTTTTCCTTTTTTGCTCAACGACTCCCAAACGGTTCGCTCAATGATTCATTTTTCCAACCCAATTAGCCCAATGCAGAAACGTATTGATAAAGCAGAACTCCAAGTAATAACAATGACAAACATTCACTATTCATAGACACATTTCTAGACAATTGCGAACTAACAGATATTGCTGTTAGATGGAGACCTACAAGCTGCGCAGAGCGAACACAACACACAACTAAATACATAATACATTCACTCCCCCCACCTACAATCCCTGCCAGTACGAAAAACCTTTGGGTTACGAGTCCGACTCTCTAACCATTAGGCCACGACTTCCCACAGTACTTCCCAGTACAGAGTACATGACAGCAACAGTTTTTAAAAGAATTACTCCACTTTCAGAATAAAAATTTCCTGATAATTTACTCACCCCCATGTCATCCAAGATGTTCATGTCTCTCTTTCTTCAGTCGCAAACAATTTAAGGTTTTTGAGGAAAACATTCCAGTATTTTTCTCCATATTGGACTTCAATGGTGCTCAACAGATTGAAGGTTAAAAATGCAGTTTCAATGCAGCTTCAAAGGGCTCTACACGATCCCAGCCGAGGAATAAGGGTCTTATCTAGCGAAACGATCTGTCATTTTTTCCAAAAATATTTATGAACTTTTTAACCACAAATGCTCCTCTTATCTAGCGATTAGTGTTGGGTCGTTCTTGAACGATTCATTCATTTTGAACAAATCTTTAATGTGACTCGGGAAGAACGAGTCGTCTCGGGGAGTGATTCGTTCAGTCGCGCATGCGCAACATCCTATAGGTTCTGTACTGGAATTAGTCAAGTAGTTCACCTGTTTCGAGTCTTCTGGTTTTTTGAGTCATTCGTTCATCACGTGACAGCCCCATAAGTTTAACCAATGCAGTCTGAGCCGGAAAGAGAATTGATTAGTTCATCCATCGAGTCTTCGGGTTTGAGTCGTTCCTTCATCACGTGACAGCCCCATACGCTTTAACCAATGCAGTCTGAGCCGGAAAGAGAATTGATTAGTTCATCTCTCGAGTCTTCGGGTTTTTCGAGTCGATCGTTCATCACGTGACAGCCCCATAAGCCCAAACCCGAAGACTTGTCAGATATTTGTTCCGCAGACGTTTTCCTCTTTTGTTTTTTATCCGCCATCTCTATCTTTCTGTCACTCGGCTCATGTCCGTCCTGTGTACTGAACGCTCTCTCCTCCACATCATGAGTAGACACGCCCCTTACTGCTGATTGGCTACGAGTTTGTTTTGCTACTCGGCCCAAATTAGTTTTCTAAAGCGTTTTTGAAAAATCGCTTACCCCACCTTTAAGCGTAGCATTTTTCCCCATTCAAAACTATACGAGTGACACGTCTTGGGTATTCTATCGTCTTTGGGAATCTGCTACGGTGTTTGAGGGAGGGGAGGTTCAAGTTTTCCCGGGTCTGCGCGCGCAACAAGAGGGTGGGCATAAATATGCTAATGTTTCATGTTGACGTCAACTTGAAACAGCTTAAAGGGATAGTTCACCCAAAAATTGAAAATTCTCTCATTACTTACTCACCCTCATGTCGTTCTAAACCCGTAAGACCTTCGTTCATCTTCGGAACACAAATTAAGATATTTTTGATGAAATGTGAGAGCTCTCAGACCCTGCATAGACAGCAACGCAACTGTAGGTGCGTTCCATTAGACCGTAAGTGGACTGCGAAGTGAACTTCACAGGGTATTCTGCCATCTTAAGTGATATTCCAATATGAAGGGAGCGAACATGTTCAGTTCGAAGGGCACTGCGAACGGCAAAGGGAATAAGGGAACATTTATAAGGGAACATCACTTCACAGGAAGTGGAGAGGGAAAATCACCCAGCTGTCATTGCGCACCGCATCACCAGTCAGACTAACGATGGAGCAGAGCCGTTAGAAGAGTTTTTTTAAAGGCTCTGCAATGGAGGGGTTGCAATAAATGTTGTTATTATTATTCAAATTACAGTATTTATGAATGGTTATGGCGGTTAATGTTAGATTTGCATATTGTATTATTGTATGAATAGGTGAAACTAAGTAAAACCGGCGAGAAACAGCTGAGGCTCTGTCATTTTTTATTTTACTTTATTTAGGCCTACCTCAGGAGAGTTACTATGAGGCTGCGCGTGGGAAAGAAAGCGCATGAGATGAAACCACTACAATCTGTTAACAGTCTAAACATATACATTTTGACTATATTTATTAGTTTCATAATTGTATATGTATTTGTGATTGGTCAGATGGCGCAGTCCATTGTGCAGTAGAGAGATTGGCTCTGGATTGATCTACCGCGTACAGCGCATGTCGGAAACGAAACGTTCATTGCCATGACGGAATGACAGCCCTGGAGACTTGTCAATACATAGAAAAGAAGGTATCGATTGTACCTTAACAATTCGAGCCGGTGTCTGATGATGAAACGGTCGAAGTGGCTGATTGACAAGGAACTGAATCGCAAGCACGACTGGAGCAGGACGTTTCTCAGTGGTAAGTGTCAAGTGTAGACAAGTTTGGTAATTATAAGATTTGATAAAACAAATGTACTCTCACAGCGTAGGATACAGCGTTTTCTCGACATGATGTTAACCACACAGAAATGTTACTGTGGTTGTGGGCAGGCAAGTTGGCGATGTAGAACGTGGGCGGACATTATGCAAATATGTTACTTCGTGACGTAGAGCCGTAACAGAATAAGATTCGAATTCCTGACGACTCGTTTAGGCGATTACGAGTCGACTCTTTTTTTTTTTGATAGACAATAACTTTATTTATCGTTTACTCTTGGCTTCACTACTTTGCAGATAGTTTATGTTCACATACAGCTACATGACACACTGCATGAAAGGTAATATTCGAAAGGCATAATAGGGGCACTTTAAAACGATAGATAGAAGGATATAGATTGAGTGATAATTATAGAACAATAAATAGAGCAATGGAATAAATAGAATGACAGAAGATAAATTGATGGAATAAGTACTGTCGGACGACAGACTGTAACGATAGACAGACAGACAGATGGATGTTTAGGTGATGAATTCATCATTCTCCACTATCATTGTCCTGACAGGTTAATCAGATCTGAAGATAAATGAAGCGCATGAGATGAGACCACTACAATCTGTTAACAGTCTAAACATATACATTTTGACTATATTTATTAGATACATAATCGTGTATGTATTTAATTTTGAAAGTAAAATAAATTACAATATTTATTTATGTTATATTATAATCTGAGTGACCCCGTCGTTGCCTTTCTTTGATGACGTTCCAGGGCGTTCCAAATAAGCGATTATTGTCACCTAGTGGCTCAACTTCAGTTTTGCGAAGCTATGAGAATACTTTTTGAGCGCAAAGAAAACTTTTTTAGGGCTGCCACTAATGACTATTTTTATTTCGATTAATCTGTCGACTAATTTATCGATTAATCAATTAATCTTAACGATTAATTTCCCACAAAAAATTCGCCTGTACATACAAAACTGTCTATTGTAATATACCTGCACATGCAATTGTCAATTTATGTATTGTTATTCCTTATTTACTTGTTCTATTTATTTTTTTAAAAATTATTTTATTATCTGTGTTTTTGTTCTGTCACTGTCATTCTGTTGCACTGCGAAAGCTTCTGTCACGAAAAAAATTCCTCGTATGTGAAAACATATCTGGCAATAAAGCTCATTCTGATTCTGACCATTTTAGAGAGTATCACAATGCATACGCACGCTTTCCCCTAAAGGTAAACAACGCTGATTACACTGATTACGCTCATGTGCGCGCTTTCTCCCCCGAACGTAAACAACGTCGATTACGCTCTTGGGTACTCTCCAAAATGGCGGAAGACGTGGGTGAGTAATTAATGAGAGAATTTTCATTTTGGGGTGAACTAACCCTTTAAGATTCTTTTTAAAAACGACTCGTTTTCATGACTCGGAGTCGACTCTTTCTTTCAAAAGACAATAACTTTATACACGGTGCACTTTTAGATTTAAAACTTTGCAGGATGTTTTCATTCACATAGAACTGTGTTACACACTGCATGAAAGGTCATTTTCAAAAATCAATAATAGGGGCACTTTAATATTTTTGTTGAAACTGTGATACATATTATTTACGTAACTCGGGTGGGAGAAGAATTGTTGAAAATAAATTGTTATTTTTGTTTTCTTTGCGCTCAAAAAGTATTCTCGTAGCTTCGCAAAACAGAAGTTGAGCCACTGATGTCACATGGACTGTTTTACCGATGTCCTTAGTACGTTTCTGGACCTGGGAACATTACAGTTGCGTTGCTGTCTATGCAGGGTCTGAGAGCTCTCACATTTCATCAAAAATATCTTAATTTGTGTTCCGAAGGTCTTACGGGTTTGGAACGACATGAGGGTGAGTAATTAATGAGAGAATTTTCATTTTGGGGTGAACTAACCCTTTAAGATTCTTTTTAAAAACGACTCGTTTTCATGACTCGGAGTCGACTCTTTCTTTCAAAAGACAATAACTTTATACACGGTGCACTTTTAGATTTAAAACTTTGCAGGATGTTTTCATTCACATAGAACTGTGTTACACACTGCATGAAAGGTAATTTTCAAAAATCAATAATAGGGGCACTTTAAAAAAAAAGCATTGTGTAATCTAGTCAAACTGTCTTTGCTCTCAGAATGACCTCAGGGGAAGAGAAAGACCACACAGTCACTCTGTAGCAGAGCCACAGCCAGAGGCTCCGTTGGTGGATGACTGCGAGAGGCTGGGCACTCTTTTCGGGGAGCTCAATAAGTGTTTGAGGGGCATTGGTTTCACCCAGCTTTACTTCGGAGAGAAGATTGTGGAGCCTGTGGTCGTGCTGGTGTTTTGGATGCTGCTCTGGTTCCTGGGTATCCAAGCCCTCGGTCTTGTGGGAACTCTATGCATTATTATCATTTATATCCAGAAATAACAGATGTGAAGACAGACAGACACATGAAGGTTCATTTGCCACCCACAGCCAGTGCCAGTGAAAGAGAGGAGAGACTCCTTTCTATAAAAGATGAGCTTCGTGAATGTCATTTGAAAGTTTTACCTGATCCGTATATTTGGGTATGTGTCATTTGCCTTCTTTTTATGTGGGTACGTAACAAGAGGGTGAGTTAATGAAGATAATCAGAGGATTTACTTTAACTACTGGAATGATTCCTCCGGTCTATGTAAACTGTGTGTTAGCTGTGAAAGGTACTTTTGAAAAGCATGCTTGCCTTCAATATTTGCATTGACAAAATGGGTGCATATTGATATGCTGAGTATCAAAGGATAACCAGATTCTAATGACAGCTATACTTATCAGTTATACGGTCATTACCGTTGTTGAATGTATTACTCTTATTCGCCCAGGTGTCAGTCTTGCATTCTCCTCACAATTGCACTAGAGGGCAACCTTCCTCATTTTCCCCTAAACATGTCTTGGGAAATATACCAGGGAATAATAATCATTCTGTGTTAAAACTTGAATGTGTTAATACTACTGCATGTGAATGTTTTGGGGCTGCTGGGATAACTTTGAAAGTATGAATTAAATAAAATGCTCTAATAGTCTGAGCAGAGGAAGAAACTATTCAAATCAAACCTTTTATGATAAAAGACCCACATTATGCGCTGTAAATTCCTATTTGGTATTTTTATTAGTTGATTTTACTGTAATCTGCTCATGTTGTCTGTTCTTTTCAAATATTCATGTTGCAATATCAGTATCAATGAAATCAAAGGATAATTTCATAACGGAAATATTTAGTATGCAAATTTTGCTACAGCAGAATATGTTGTATGACCCATATTCAGGATCAGAAGTATGAAAATGCCTGTTTTTATTGCACTTAAGCTTTTTCTTTATGAATTATTATATTTGAAAATTATTGAACGAACTCTAACTTTTTAAGCAAGGTTAAGCTGCTCTTTATGTAACTGAATATCTTTGCAAGATGGCATCACTTCATATTCATGAAAATCATGTTTGATTCTGATTATTTTGGGTATTGATTTAAAAACTTTATTTGGTATGTAATACTCCAATTCATAATTCATAATTGCGGATACAATGCCAAAACTTTGCTTTTACGTTTGTTTCTTTTCAGTGTTAATTAGCATCTTCTGTGCCATAATTTCGTTTGAACCAACATATCATTTTCTATATGCCACAATGCTGTATTTTTGGTGGGTTGTTAGGACTTTGATTGATTAATTTCTTTTGAAAGAGTTTATATTTTAAATTATTCTGCAATGTAATTGAACTTTAAAACTGGGTAATCATAATAAAAACTATCATTATTTTAAATACTTTTTTGTAATACAGTCCCATTTTTGCCACAGAGTTCCATCAAATTCATCTGGGTTGCGTTTCCCAAAAGCACTGTAAGCCTATAGATCATAATCATATCTATGATCTACTTTAAAAAATGCTTTTGGGAAATGCAGCCCTGGCAAGGGGTTACCAATAATTGTCTTAGAAAATTTAGAACATCATATGCAGTATCTTTGAAAGTATTTCCTGTTTAACCCAAAGTAAAATGTGGAGAAGACATGCATAGAAATGCTTAAATCCTTAATAATCTTAATATATATTTACTATATTAAAAAGTTACAGTGTTACTTCAGTAAAAGAAAGAGAGGTGAGAGAGAGAGGAGAGAGAGATTGCTTCATCCACACAATACCAGAGTATAAAAACGAGCACCAGAGAATCTCTGCCTCTTTTTGCATTCATCACAGCAATACAACTACATTGGGAAATGGCCACTGCAGGAAAGGTTCGTAAACTTGTCTTTTGGTCTCTTTTCATTTGTGCTGCGGAGCAGTTAAATGCATTTTTAATACGACTCCAGTCCCTTTATATATTTAAGCTTATTTCAATTGATCTATTGATGAGGAACAGTTTACAGTGCAAAGACATCTTAAAAATAAGATTCTATCGGAGCAATATAATGCTAACATTTTAATGAGAATCTCATAAGAATGTTATGAATGCTTTAAGCCATCCAGTATAACTTATGCTTAAAAAATATAAGCCAAAAAACTTATGCTTAAGAAAAATATGCAAGATAAATGTCTTGTATCAAATGTGATAGCTTGTGTATATGTAATTATTGCAATGCACAATTTGCTGCACTTCTAATTATAATGCAATATATCAAAAACTACTGTGTATATAAAGGCTATAATATATATATATAATATACAAAGACAATATAAAGAAGTCCACATGTCAGGTAAAAATGAAGTGACAATTGTATTTTTCCTGTTGTTTTTATTGGTCATTATGCCAGTTTACTGCCAAATGGAAACTATTAAACTACGCTACAACTACAAAAAATGCGCTCTGGCAATTTCATCGGGTTAATATTTACCTTTGATTGTGAAATCACAGATATTTGTGGCTCTAAAAACAGATGTTTAATGTTTCCATTGGCTTAAGCCAAACAGCTGGACAACCTCCAACTACGGTTAGAGAGCGTAGATCATGCGACCGCTCAAGCACAGTGGTTATATAAACATTTGTAGTCAACCATTAAATATCTATAAAACATACTGAACCAAGTTCTTCTGTGTGCTGAAGGTGATTAAATGTCGGGCTGCTGTTGCCTGGGAGCCCAATGCGCCTCTGATGATGGAGGAAATAGAAGTCGCCCCACCTCAGGAAGGAGAAATACGCATTAAGGTGGGAAATGTCCCATGAAAGTTGTCAAATTGCATTGATATTGTTAACCACACTGTAAATAGGTTGCTGTAAATTTTACAGTAACTTACTGGCAGCTGGATGCCAGTAAATTACTGTAAAAATGTTTACAGTATCATTACTGTAATGGCATTTACAGTACAATAATGTCTACTGTTTTATTTACAGTATTATTACCGTATTTTCATCACTGAATTTAGGGACCGTCTCTAAAGTTACATACGACATTGGTACACACTTTCTGATTTAAATAGCGTTTGAAGATAATTACCTTACTTATCGCGGGCAAGTTCACTACTGTAAATTGATTTACAGTAGTGAGGAAATACAGTAGTGACCGTATATTTTCCCATAATACTTTGCTGTTTACAGTAAAATACTGTATACACATTTTACAGTATCTTACTGTACATATTACAGTAAAATACTGTTCAAATTTCAAAAATCAGTTAAGTGCATTATTGGTTAACATGTATTTCTCCTGTTTTTAAGGTTGTAGCCACAGGTGTTTGTCACACCGACCTTTACCACCTGTTTGAAGGGAAGGACAAGCGGGGTTTTCCTACTGTCCTGGGACATGAGGGCGCTGGTGTGGTGGAGAGTGTGGGACCTGGAGTCACTGATTTCAAACCAGGTCACAAAATAAAACTACATATTCATACGCATACGGATAGTTCACTCAAAAATGAAAATTCCATCATCAATTGCTCACACTCATGTCTTCTGAATTGAATCTTTTCATGAATCTTGTTATCTGGTTACCTAACTGATTTGTTCATGAACAAAACACTACGTTAAAAATAAGTCTATGTATTCTGGTGAACAGGTGATAAGGTCATTCCACTCTTCCTCTCTCAGTGTGGAGAATGCAAGTTCTGCAAGTGTCCAAAAACAAACCTGTGTGACTGCAGCTGGTAAGAAATGGGAACAACAGAACAACTTTTCACATTATATGTAACCCTGGACCACAAAACCATGTATAAGTTGCACACAGGTATATTTGTAGCAATAGCCAACAATACATTGTATGGGTCAAAATGATTGATTTTTCTTTTATGCCAAAAATCATTAGGATTTTAAGTAAAGATATTTTGTAAATTTCCTACCATAAATATATCAAAACGTATTAGATTAGATTTTTGATTAGTAATATGCATTGCTAAGAACTTCATTTGGACAACTTTAAAGGCAATTTTCTTAATATTTAGATTTTTTTGCACCCTCAGATTCCAGATTTCCAAATAGTTGTATCTCGGCCAAATATTGTCCTTAACAAAGCATACATCAATGAAAAGCTTAGTTATTCAGCTTTCAGATGATGTATAAATCTAAATTTAAAAAAATTGACCTTTATGACTGGTTTTGTGGTCCAGGGTCACAAATTTCATCCACTTGCTTTTTGGGAATGTATCTTTTTTTTCTGGCAGGTCAAGTAAATATTATGACATTATGTCTGATCCTACAACACGTTTCACTTGCCATGGTCGGCCCATTCTGCAGTTCATGGGCACCAGTACCTTCTCGGAGTACACCGTCATCAACCAGATTGCTGTGGCCAAGATTCATGATGATGCCCCACTCGATCGCGTGTGTCTGCTCGGCTGCGGCATCTCTACCGGTTATGGAGCTGCTGTCAACACAGCTGGGGTGTGTATAGATGTTGTGTGCACTCAAGAAGTGTCTGGACACTTAAGCCACACTTGAATGAATGTTTTTGCTTCATATAACAAAATGTTGAAACAAGGGCCATTCATTTTGAAGAAAGAGAGCACAAGGACACTTTAAGAAAAACATTTGACTAAATTAAAGGTTAAAAGTTTATCTCAGCTGTGCTATACAACCGATAAATAAACAAAAAGTTAATATTGAGTAACTTACATTTTAAACAAGATTAAAATATTTACTTTAGACTTTAAGTTCGTATTTCAATAATTTTACAACACATTCCAATATTTACGGTGCTCTGATGTCAGTTAATGGTCACAAGACATGCAATTAAACAAATGAAATATTTAATTTTTTAGTAAGTGTTTTATTTTGATTGTTTTAATCATTATTATTTTAATTGTTATGGTTTAATAAATTATTAGCTTATCATTAACTCACAAACCCCCTGCAGTTCACTCACTAACCCCCAGACACTCGCAAACCCCAGTGCGTTTTATCGAATGAATCAGTGCGTTCAAACAATTTGGTTGAGTGAATAATTCAATGGCTCATTTATAGAAGTTTCTCATTTCCCATTATATAAAAGTCTCCTTTCAAAGGCGGTGGCTTGAGTAGGTCGCATTTTTTGGACTCATATGTAATTGAAGCTGTTCCATTTCAGAAAAGCAACCACTATATTCAAGAGTAAGAAATTACATTAATTACATTGATTAAGCCTCACAAGAAAAAAACAGTTGCACAGTTGGAACACTGCTCTACCAATTAGATTTGAGGATTTGAACTAACTGTTATATAAAAGAATTTGGACACTTTGTGTGTGTGTTTGTGTGTATGTATATATATATATATATATATATATA
>NW_015636034.1:896668-899462 GCF_001515625.1 Sinocyclocheilus rhinocerous | reverse complement strand
TAGTTGTGTCTTGAATGGTAAGGTGAATATCAAAGTGCCTTACACTAGTAACTCATTTGTGTTTGTGTGAAGGTTACACCAGGCTCAGTGTGTGCAGTGTTTGGACTGGGTGCAGTAGGTCTGGCTGCAGTCATGGGCTGTAAAAACGCTGGAGCCTCCCGTATCTTTGCTGTGGATATTAATGAGCAGAAGTTTGAGAAGGCAAAGGTCTTTGGTGCCACTGATTTTCTGAATCCAAAGGCATATAATAAACCCATCTCTGAAGTACTGGCAGAACTTACCAATGGAGGAGTGGATTTCTCACTCGAGTGTGTGGGCAACACTGAAGTAATGGTAAGACCTGCCTGACACATTTGTGAAAGGTGCATTTATTTACTAACTCATTTAAAAGCTTTCAGTACGTGAAATGTGTGTGAATTAATGCATCTTTGACCTCAGAGAACTGCGCTGGAGTCATGTGTTAAAGGTTGGGGTGTGAGTGTTTTGGTTGGCTGGACTGATGTGAAGGACTTCTCTGCAAAGCCAATTCAGCTCATATCTGGGAAAACCTGGAAAGGATCTCTGTTTGGAGGTAATCAAGCTGTCAGTTAATGCTTTCTATGACTTTCAGAGAAGGAACTTGAATACATGCTTGTGCATACAGTACATTCATTTCTGGTTATGTAAAGGTTTTAAAAGTAAGGACTCCGTTCCAAACCTGGTTTGCGACTACATGACTGGCAAAATAAAGCTTGACGAGTTCATAACGCACAAAATGAGTCTGGAGCAGGTCAACGATGCCATCAACCTCATGAAGACTGGAGACTGGTATATTTGTCACTCACATCTTTCTGTATTTGAGGTTAATATTGTAAAAAATAAAGTCCTAATCTTTGTTTCCTATCTTACAGCATTCGATGCATCCTGAATATATCCAAATGAGAAGCAAATCGTCTTCACCCAACCAGTTTCTAGGCCAGATATATTCAGATTATGCGCTTCACCTTCTTTGCAGTATTTGAGTAACAGCTGGGTGCATTCAAGGATCCTCTTTAATAGCATATTCCAGCCCTCTGCTTTATTAAGTGATTCACAAGTGCCTGTAAACGTTAATGTTTAACATCAAAAAACGGTTCTATTCGTCTGCAATGCAAAATGCTTCTGAAAAGTTTTGTAAGAAAATGCTATCTGTGCCAAATAAAAAGAGAGACAAGCATGTTAATCATTTCAATTTATGATGCCGTCAACATAGTTTATTTCTCTCCTCTGAGCCAGATTCTCCAGCATTTGTCTTGCTTACATAACCATCATGGGAATGTTGGGAAGCATCAGAAAATATGCAGCTGCACCCTGCAGCTTGAAACCAAACACTGATAAACACGCTAAATACTTTATATCATGTCTTTCTCAAACGCTTTCTTCATATCTGTCTGTCTTGGCTGGTCAATTCGGTCTCAACTTGCAGAAATCGTTTTTCCAGAGTCTTCTAAAAAATGTTTAAGATGAACTGATTGAAATAGATTGCTCAGCCCTAATGCAGACATATTCAATGCCAGTTTAAAATGCTGAAACTATTTCTGAAAGGTGTAGATAAAACGAAAGGTATGAATCTTGTACTCCAGTTCTGTCTGGCTAAAAGATAAATGACGTGAAAAGCAGCAACAATAATTGAGTACAGATGAAACTCTTGGATGACTGCAGAAAATCTGCTTTTAACTAAATATTTTCTGACATTTTATTAATTAAATGCCCATTTTCATTTATTTGTGATAATTTCTTGAGATTCAGATTCAACAGGCCAAAATAAAGGAGAAGATATACTTTAATTCAGCTTGCAAACTGTAAAAAACATTACATTTATTTTTATGAGATGCATTAAACTAGCAAAGAGCATCAGTGACAACGTCTGCAACTTATCAGGCTTTCACATTGCTCTTTAAGTGGCAATGATCAGAAAATAATTAAACCATTTGTAGCCTACTTAACCTAATGTTTCCCTTAGGTGTTCACAGACACATTCCCTCTCAAACAAAATCAATTTAATTGAACCTTATAAATGCTGGTAGAAGTTCATAAAAAACATTGTACAATGTTCAATAATGTTACGAGGCACTCTTTTATCTGTGAAGACTTTTAATAATTCAATCTTGATTTGATGAGATTTGGAGAGTTTGTACCAAACAGGTAGGCCTATATGGAGCCAGAATGATCTCAATAATAATTCACGCAAAAGACGCGATGCACACATGCGTAACCCAATTCACATGCATAAGAAATATTTCACGTGCACAAAATATATATATATTCACAAAAACCAATTCACATGCACAAAATAAGAATATATATTCATAAAATACGTTTCACAGATGCAAAACACAATTCACAGATGTAAAAATGTGTACAAAATTTTTGAATGTTAAAAATTCACGAGTTTATCATGGGCTGTGAATGTGAATCGCCTTGGAATTGTGTGTGAATTTTGAGACCTTCCTGGCAGCGAACTACTGCCAGCGGGACACTCGTACTTTTTAGCCAATCAGATTTGACCCCTGTCTGTCGACCAATCATAACCCACTGTGGGCGTATTAATCGCGTGCCCTGGGCGTGCCTACCTGGATGCTGACGTCATCAGCGCGAGACCACCGTTCAAGTTATGATTTAGCAGAGGTAAGTGCAGTTGATCGTTTTATTTCAGTTAACTAGCCAAGTAAAGGTTTATCGTTTTATTTTTGCATGTTTACTTAAAACCTTGGAAGTAAAATCGGTCCTTTAGACACTCGATAACGTGAACAATGTAAGCCAGCGGCTGCTGTTT
>NW_015636034.1:894472-896518 GCF_001515625.1 Sinocyclocheilus rhinocerous | reverse complement strand
CGTCTGTAACTGTCATCCAGATGTTGTGCCAAAGTGTTTAAATCCTGAAAAATCAAGGAAAACAATGAGTGTGTATTAATTGAACACTGCATCCTGTTGCACAAATGGTAAGTACAAATATCCCGTTGTTCATACACTGAGTTCTTGTGAGGTCTATACATCACTATAAAGCTATGGTTATGAGGGCATGGTCAGCGCTAAGTGGGACGGTGGTCTCGCGCTGATGACGTCAGCATCCAGGTAGGCACGCCCAGGGCACGCGATTAATACGCCCACAGAGGGTTATGATTGGTCGACAGACGGGGTCAAATCTGATTGGCTAAAAAGTACAGTGTCCCGCTGGCAGTAGTTCGCTGCCAGGAAGGTCTCAAAATTCACACACAATGATTGGCTAAAGAGTACGAGTGTCCCGCTGGCAGTAGTTCGCTGCCAGGAAGGTCTCAAAATTCACACACAATTCCAAGGCGATTCACATTCACAGCCCATGATAAACTCGTGAATCAGGCATACAAACACACTGAAGCAGACCGAGACAGCAGACCTCACACAGCCAACATGCTTCATATTTCTAACAGTAAGAACCAGTAAGATTATTATTTTGTGGTCACATATTTATGGAAATCAATGTGTATGTCAGTCCAAAACTCCACAAGAACTGTATCACAGACACTTGTTTTGGTGTTGCCAACCCTCATAGTCCTCATGTCACCTCTTTTTCACCACATAATTACATTTCCAGACCGACTGTTACTATTACTACTTCATTCTCTGTAGAAATACATAAAACAAGGGCAGTACAAGCTTATTGAGTGTTTGCAATCTCTGCAGGTTTGATTACATCACAGTGTGCAATGCTTGTATCATTCAGACTGTCTTTTGGACAAGATGTTACTCACTGGCATAGTGCGGTATGTTTGGTGCTGTATGGAACAGTTTGTGAATGCCGTGACCACAGTAGCTCCGTACCACAGAGAAACCGTTTTCAGCTCACGATAGCGGATACCAGGGCTGCGTTCAGCCCCGACAAAAACGGTGCAAAACGTTTTTTAAACGGAAACGGTGGTGCGTTGAACACCCTGTTCTGATGACGCAAGAGTTGCAACTATGGCAGCTGAAAAGGCCATTCTTTTTGTTCTTTTTGAAGAATTTTCGGAGCCTGATGAAATCGGTATAAATACGTGTTTAATACTGCAAAATACGCTCGATGTTACAGTCACAGCCCTTGCCGTCCAGAATAAAAGAGAACATCCCAATCAAATGAAGGGATTTGTGGAAACTGTGGTTCCTAATTATTGTGATCCAACATTTGCCTCGCATTTCAGGATGAAAAGACAAACATTTCAGGAGAAGGATAATCCACTTCTTATCTCCAAGATCTATATGACCTTATTATTTTTATTGTGAGTATTAGGCTTATCATTATTGCTGATCACTCTTGTTGTGCTATGTTATTGTAATATTTACCATTATATAATCAGAGCAGTATAGAAAAGTTTATGAAAGTGTCACTCCATAATACAATAGCAAAATATATAAATATGTATAGTATTTTTATGTTACATTAATCAGTATTTAGCACACCTTCCTAAGGAAAGGATATGGACCAGAAGACATTGCAATTACTAAATGATATTTAGACAGACTTAAAGAAGTTCCAGATCTATACTTGTGCCCTTATTATTTCAGTTATTTTGCCTTTAATGTAAATAAACATGTGCAAACAATATACTTGCTCTTGTGAATTTATTTGGATGTTAATTACATTGTGCGAGCTGTCTCTTTAATACCACGTGGTTTATATACATGTTGCTGCCGATTGGGCTGACATGTTTGACACACCCACCAAACAAGAGAAAACGCATCTCAAACCCCGTTGCACACCGTTTCCAGGAAACATGTCGTTCAAACCGGAAACCGTAGCAAAACGGTGCACACCAGTTTGAGCTTGAGCTTGCCCCTGTTCTCTTTCGTTCTTGCTGTTTGATTGGGAAAAGTTTAAAGGGCGTCGAGGGGTCTTGTCTTTATGTTATCTGACTAAAAAACTAT
>NW_015636034.1:891137-892364 GCF_001515625.1 Sinocyclocheilus rhinocerous | reverse complement strand
GGCATAGAGGACTTACAATAATGTACAGTATTTGAAAAATAATGTGTTTTTTGAACATTAAAGCATGTCAACATATTCTGTTACACCAAATACACAAAATAATGATCTTTAAAAAAGCATCATATGACCCCTTTAAACCATGTGTGTTACAACTTACCCTGCTTTACTTTGAGTTTGTGCCCCGCGCTCCCCTACTGCAAAATACGCTCGATGTTACAGTCATTGCCCTTGCCCTCCAGAATAAAAGAGAACATCCCAATCAAATGGGATGGGATTTGTGGAAACTGTGGTTCCTAATTATTGTGATCCAACATTTGCCTCGCATTTCAGGATGAAAAGACAAACATTTCAGGTGAAGGATAATCCACTTCTTACCTCCAAGACTGTGTTATGATCTATATGACCTTATTATTTTTATTGTGAGTATTAGGCTTTTCATTATTGCTGATCACTGTTGTTGTGCTATGATATTGTAATATTTACCATTATATAATCAGAGGGGTATAGAAAAGTTTATTAACGTGTCACTCCATAATACAATAGCAAAATATATAAATATGTATAGTATTTTTATGTTACATTAATCAGTATTTAGCACACCTTCCTAAGGAGACCAGAAGAACCAGAAGACATTGCAATTACTAAATGATATTTAGACAGACTTAAAGAAGTTCCAGATCTCCCTTATTATTAATTACATTGTGCAAGCTGTCTCTTTAATACTGCGTGGTTTACAT
Source organism: Sinocyclocheilus rhinocerous (assembly GCF_001515625.1). Lineage (NCBI taxonomy): Eukaryota > Metazoa > Chordata > Actinopteri > Cypriniformes > Cyprinidae > Sinocyclocheilus > Sinocyclocheilus rhinocerous. The sequence continues at coordinate 891,627 of NW_015636034.1, read as the reverse complement.
ACACGTTGCTGCTGATTGGGCTGACATGTTTGACACACCCACCAAACAAGAGAAAACGCATCTCAAACCCCGTTGCACACCGTTGCACACCGTTTTCAGGAAACATGTCGTTCAAACCGGAAACCGTAGCAAAACGGTGCACACCAGTTTGAGCTTGAACTTGCCCCAGGCTTCACTAGACACAAGACAGAAACAAGCTTCTTCAGATCACAACACAGACATCCCTCTGTGCAAGTCTGCCCTCTAAAGATCATTAGTGTACAGTACATCACATCAGACAAACTTTACATCAGAGCTGCCAACTTTTGAGTTCAACTTGGAGGAAGAATTCCCAAGGGGTTTGTACGGTGGCCGAGAAGTGCAAAGCAAATCACAATTCTGAAAACAAAATAACAAATTACAAACGCAAATGCAAGTCTAAAAAACAAAATAATAATTCAGAAAGCACAACAACAATTCAGAAAACATTATAACAAGTCAGAAAACACAA
>NW_015636034.1:890874-891127 GCF_001515625.1 Sinocyclocheilus rhinocerous | reverse complement strand
ATTTCCTTAATTTTTATTGAAAATAAATGCCTTTACGATGTGATACGAGATTTGAAAAGGGAGAAAAAAAAGTTCGGCAAAAGGCGGGATCGAACCCCGGTCAATCGCGTCAAAAAGTCAATGACACGCACTTAGCCATCTACGCCACTGGAACTGATGTTTTACCACCACTTTTAACTAAATGTAATTATACACTCCGTATTTTTATTCCATAGTAAGGGCAATTCATACAATACATTTAAACTAAGCTACT
>NW_015636034.1:786333-887312 GCF_001515625.1 Sinocyclocheilus rhinocerous | reverse complement strand
GGTTTGTCTGATTTGTCATTGTGTTTTCTGACTTGTTATAATGTTTTCTGAATTGTTGTTGTGCTTTCTGAATTGTTATTTTGTTTTTTAGACTTGCATTTGCGTTTGTAATTTGTTATTTTGTTTTCAGAATTGTGATTTGCTTTGCACTTCTCGGCCACCGTAGGTTTGTGGTGGAAAACAAAACAAAAAAAAACCTGTCAGCAGAGTTTTGTCTTACATCTGGACATAGCTAGTATTTAAAGTCACGATAACTAGGACTGTGTTTTTATCATAAAATTGCAGTGGTGTAAAACAAATAACTTTCACCACAGCAAAAATAGCAATGCGAGAATTGTGAGATTTGCAAGTCATTCATTTTTTACAAATAATTTCTAATAATTATTGCAAATGACTGATTTAAAAATTCAAATATTTTTTTTCTATTAATAATCGATAGCCTGCATTTGGGTCATTCCACGAAATCGGTGCCTTTTCCACTTAGAAAAATTACAAAAATAAAATAAGTTTAATCAACATTTTTTAAATATCCATGAAATGAAGACACCTTAAAATGACAAGAAATTGTATTGTGCCGTCTCAGGCTATGTAATTTAAATAGTCATTTTATGACAATTTTTCTAACTCATGTTTTGGTATTTTTGTCAACCCTGTTACAGACAAGCGTTACTATATGCTATAGTTTAATTAGAACTATGTGATAGAGCAGCATTTTAGTCCCACTTTTCATTGTGATTGTTTCAACTTTTGATATTTTTAAAAATATTTTTATATTTGTCATTCAGATGACCAAGAACATCCTAATTTTGGAATGTGACCACATGTCATTTAAGAAAAAAATATATTTTTACAAGAGAGATATTAAAAAAGGGCTTTGTCCAAAATAAAATATAAAGTTACAATGGAAAAACCTCGAAGGATGTATCAAATATAATTTTAAAAATTTTTATGAAATTAATGTACAGTAACAGGACTGACGTCATAGTCACAGGACTGACCAGAGTAACAGGGATGACAGGACACACAATTATTCTATGGGTCTCTCAAATGGATAACTCTTTATATATTTGTGGTCACATCATACATTTTGTTTAAGGTTGCCAAGAAACAAGGGGTGGCTCAACTTCCCCACAAGCTCAAATCACCCTGCTCTCCCCTATTTCCCATCCATTGCTATGATTATGTCGATCACTGTGATTTTGAAAATGAATCAGGCATTTATATGAGGAATGAGGGATTTATGTCACTCCCGAGACTTTGCTGCATTTAGGGTATGTGGCCGTTGGTCCTCTTAGCAGCAAGAAGAACAAAACTTTTATTCAGATTCTGAAAGGATTATGTGTAGCCTAGAGAGCGTGCAAATAATGCTTCCTTTATAATCACTAAAACTGTCACTTACTTAAGTTCATTGCAATCGCAAAACGTTCCATTATAATCATCTCTATGCTGCACAATTAATCTTTTATTTACATTGTGTCTTTACTTTCTTTGTTACAATGTGACGGTCACAATGGCCAATCAGAGGTGTGCAAGAAGTCAACATCTATGTCTGTGATTGGCTACAATGCTCAACGCTACGAATCACGTTGTAAATAGAAACTTTTGACGCTCTCTAGAGTGCAAAGTTTCTCTGCAAGGTTTCTCTGCAAAGTTTCTCTGTTTCTCAAAGCACTGCAAACACAAATGGGCACTGGGGAAGTTGCCAAGTGTAGAGTGCTCTTGCTTTCGTTTGAGGTTGTTTTTCAATGAGTGAGAAAATGGATGTGTGGGGTGGTGAGCATGACAACAGTGTTAATTGTTAATTTCGTGAGTCTCACACTGAATGCTTGAGAGTTGACAGCCTTCACTGTACACTGTACATCATCCAGCCCAAATATAATGTCAAATTCACATCACATGTGGTCTGTTGAATTTTTTTAGTTTTTGCTTGCATGTGCTTTAATTGCTTGCATGTGCTTTAAGTGGTCTGAATCTCTTGGCTCAAACTACAAAATTCATTTACATGTCCATGGATTTGAATCGTGTTTAAACTAAAAGTTTAGCTAATTTTATTATAGTATTCTCAATTAAACAAATACTTAATTTGAGTAGATATCAGTTATAAAGTAATTTGGTCAAAAGCATGGTTAAATGCATTATGGTGTCTGGAAGTTGGTATCTAAGGCTGGATATAGAGTTGGAATGTCATGTCATGTGTCATCAAATCACGTAGGTCTGATTAAGATGTATACTCTGCAAATAAATTACCAAAATTTACTATAATTCTACAAAATGACGAATAAAGAATTTGAATCAGCTGTGTATTTGATTTTTTTTTTTAATGTTTTATTCAGTTTATCAAGGTGCTGAACAACTTGAAAGCACCATTACTCTTCAGTATCTTTGCCCAGTCAAAGTGTCAGTCTTGCGTTCTCCACACAATTACACTAGACTCTAGAGTGACTAGAGGGCAACGTTCCTCATTCTCCCCATGTCTTGAGTAATATACCAGAGAATAATAATCCTTCTGCTAAATCATGGAGGAAACAGTCTTATCACAGTTGACTTTTACACGAATTATGCTTTTGAATAACGTCATAAATCAAGGTTAAACTGCTCTTAACTCTGAATATCTCTTATGAACAATAGTGTTGCAAGATTGAGTCAAAAATAAATATAATAGAGACCAATAGAGACCAGCTCTCATAAAATCTAATTCAGACAATATAGTAACAATCTGCAGTTAAATATGTCAGGTAATATCTATATATCTTTACATTCATAAGATAAGTTTTAGATCAGTATTAGTGAGTGAGTGAGAGAGAGAGAGAGAGAGAGAGAGTGAGAGAAAGAGAGAGATTGCTTCTTGTATAAAACCAGAGTATAAGAACAGGCACCAGAGAATCTCTGCATTTCTTTGCATTCATCACAGCAATACTAATGGCCACTGCAGGAAAGGTTCGTAAACTTGTCTTTTGGTCTCTTATAGTAGTTAATGCATTTTTAATACGACTCACATCTCATATACGTTCATTTACATTGACCTATTGATCGCATAAGGAAACAATTTACAAGGCAAAGACATCTACAGTTAAGTTAATTTTTATTCCATATAATCAAATTAATGCAAAATGAATAAGACTTATAAGACTGTTATAAATGCTTTGAGCTAGCTACTATAGCTATCTTAAGCAAACACTGGTTAAAGTTATGGGGGAAAAAAATCAGGATCAATGTCTTGTATTACATGCTTGTGTATATGTTATTATTGTGATGTACAATTGATTGCACTGCTTTACTAACTATAATGCAATATATCAAGACTGGCTGTTCATATAAAGACTAAATAATATATAAAGACTACACAAAGAGGTTTGGATGCCACATGTAAAAGTGCAAAGTGACATTTGTGCATAATTATTCATCTAATCCTCTTATAAGTCAACTTTTTTTTTAAACAAATGCAAGATATTTTTGAGGTTCTATTTGTAATTCTCCTAATTTTCCATCAAATTGATACTACATATGCAGTTTCACTGAGTTAATATTTATCTTTAGTGATAGTGATGATAGTGAAATCACAGATAGTTGTGGCTCTAAAAACATGTTTTGATGATTTCATTGGCTGGACAACCTCCAACTACGGTTAGAGAGCAGAGATCATGGAACCACTCAAGTGCAGCATTTATATAGTCATCTGTAGTCAACCATTAAATGTCTATAAAACATAATGAATCAAGTTCTTCTGTGTGCTAAAGGTGATTAAATGTCGGGCTGCTGTTGCCTGGGAGCCCAATGCGCCTCTGGTAATAGAGGAAATAGAAGTCGGCCCACCTCAGGAAGGAGAAATACGAATTAAGGTGGGAAATGTCCCATGAAAGTTGTCACAAACCCAAATAACTAATTGAAAATCAGTTGTTAAAGCATGCAACACTATGCTTGTGTTGTAACACAAACAATCATTTTCGCCATTACAGATTGTAGCTTCAAGTCTGTGTCACACCGAGATTTACCACCTGTTTGAAGGGAAGGACAAGCGGGGTTTTCCCACTGTCCTGGGACATGAGGGCGCTGGTGTGGTGGAGAGTGTGGGACCTGGAGTCACTGATTTCAAACCAGGTCACAAAATAAAATGTCTTGATTTCTATTTTAAAAAGCATAGTTCAGCAAGAAATTAAAGTTCATCATTTATTCACCCCCATGTTTATTCCAAAGCTGTATGACTTACTTTCTTCTGTGGACAGAAAAGGAGAAACTATGTAATTATGTACTGGCTGTTTTACATACAATTAAAACACACACACACAATAAAGGTAGTACATATGACATCTTCTAAAGACATTTTATAGCGCTGAGTGAAAAAACAGACCAAAGTTGTTATTTACCTCCAGGGACCCAATAGCTGCTGCTAGATCACTGAGTCAGGGAAATGAACTGAAGCCTTCTTGGCTAGTTCAGATGTCCAGTGACATCCAATTTGTGAATGAATCAACTTATTTTGAGTCACATCATTTCACTGAATCAGCTGATTTGTGAATCTGATTTGTTCATAATCCAGTTCTTGAGTTCTCAATGACTCAATAATGGGTCTTCGCACTTAACTTAAATTTTGGTCTCTTTCTCACATAAAGCTTCAGCATATTCATATCCATTTACTTATTTTTTTAACTCAAACTAAAAGTACATATTCAGTAATTTAATTAAAGCTGAAATAAATTAAAATATACATACAGTATTAGTTGAAAAACGTCAATTTAAAAAATGTTGTTTTGGCAACTAACTGAAATAAGTTTAAGTACTAAAATTACTAAAACTGAATCAAAGCTAAATAGAAATATAAAAAACAACAAACAAACTACTAAAATGTAAAATTAAAATGAAAGCTGAAAATATAAAAACATAGCTAATTCAAAATATTAATAAATACTAATATATAAATAATACTAAAATAAAACTTTTGCATTCCAATTAATATATATATATCATATGGCATATGGTTTGGAACATCATAAGTGTGAGTAAATTATGACAGATTTTTTAAAATTCCCTATAACTCTTAGTGTAAATATGCTGATGTAATAACAACAACAACAACTACTACAAAAATTAAAAAATACATCTGTGTATTGTGGTGAACAGGTGATAAGGTCATTCCAGTCTCGGTCGCTCAGTGTGGAGAATGCCGGTTCTGCAAGAGTCCAAAAACAAACGTGTGTGACCGCAACTGGTGAGAAATACAAACAACACAACTTTTCACATATTTCATTCATCCTTCTGTTTTTGAAACCTTAACGTTACAAAAAAAATTGTCTTTTTTTTTTTGTCAGGATAAATTATCACGTCGATTTGATGTCGTATCCCACAACACGTTTCACTTGCCGTGGTCGGCCCATCCTGCAGTTCACAAACACCGGTACCTTCTCTGAATACATCGTCATCAACCGGATTTATGTGGTCAAGATTCATGATGATGCCCCACTCGACCGCGTGTGTCTGCTCGGCTGCGGCATCTCTACCGGTTATGGAGCTGCTGTCAACACGGCTGGGGTGTGTATAGATGCTCAAGAAGCATTTGGACACTTGCTTTGCGTATTTTTGCTCTGTCAACGAAAACAGTTCCTAACAAGTCTCTGAGAAACACACATTAGAGATTAGTGATGTCCGGTTCGCGAACGAATCGTTCGATTTAACCGGTTCTTTAGTTTACAACTTAAGAGTTCAAATAGCTGTGGCTTGAACAGTAAGGTGAATATTAAGGTGCGTTAGTAATTAATTTGTGTTTGTGTGAAGGTCACACCAGGCTCAGTGTGTGCAGTGTTTGGACTGGGTGCAGTAGGTCTGGCTGCAGTCATGGGCTGTAAAAACGCCGGAGCCTCCCGTATCTTTGCTGTGGATATTAATGAGCAGAAGTTTGAGAAGGCAAAGGTCTTCGGTGCCACTGATTTTCTGAATCCAAAGGCATATAATAAACCCATCTCTGAAGTACTGGCAGAACTTACCAATGGAGGAGTGGATTTCTCACTCGAGTGTGTGGGCAACACTGAAGTATCGGTAAGCCTCAACTGACACGTATATAGAAAGCGCATGTATTTACTTGCTTGTTTAAAAGCTTTCAGTGCTTGCAATTCTTCTGTGTGTGAGTTTAATGTTTTTTTGACCTCAGAGAGCTGCACTGGAGTCGTGTATTAAAGGTTGGGGTGTGAGTGTTTTGGTTGGCTATACTGATGTAGACTTTTCAGCAAGGCCAATTCAACTCATATCTGGGAAAACATGGAAGGGAACCCTATTAGGAGGTAAACCAGCTGTCAGTTAATGCTTTCTATGGCTTTGAGAGTACATGTCTGTGCATGTATTCATTTTTGTTTATGTGAAAAAGGTTTTAAGATCAAGGACTCTCTTCCAAAACTGGTTAATGACTACATGACTGGCAAAATAATGCTTGACGAGTTCATAACCCACAAAATGGATCTGGAGCAGATCAATGATGCCGTCAATCTCATGAAAACTGGACAATGGTACATTTCTCACTTTGTTATTATCTAAGGTTAATCTTATAAGAAAAAAGTTCTAACTTTTTTCCTACCTTACAGTATTCGATGCATCCTGAATATATCCAAATGAGAATCAAGTCATCTCCAATCAACTTCTACGCCAGTTTGAGACAACCGGATGGGAACAGATTGCTCAGACTTAACACTAGTTTAAAGTACTGTAACTATTTCTGAAAGGTGTAGAAAGCACTGAAGTGATGGAATTAATCAACTGCCTGGCTAAAAATTAGTTTGTATCACCAAAAAGCAACAATAATTCGATACAGATGAATCTCTTGGATGATCTTATCAGCTGCTTTCATAAGTCATTGTTTAAATTTCATTCCTTTGTAATGATTGACTGATGTTTGGCATTTGTTGTACACAAAAAAATAAAGGAGAAAATATACTTTAATTCAGCTTGAATACTGAAACTGATTTCAAGAGATGCGTCAAACAGACAAGGAGGCCTGCAACTGCTTTTCAGACTTTCACATTGCTCTTTAAGTGGTATTAAACAACCAAAGACAAACTAAGGATGACTGCAGTAAAAGGACATTTCAGAAAGGCCATCAAACAGGTGAAACATAAATTAAACCATTGTACTTAACCTAATGTTTCCTAGATGTTCATTGACACAGTCACTCAAACAAGATCGATTTAATTGGACCTTATGAACGCTGGTAGAAGTTCATGAAAAACATTTGTACAATGTTCAATAACGTTACGAGGCACTCAGCTGTAAAGAGTTTTTATATATCAATCATGATTTGATAAGATTTGGAGAGACTCCAGTGTTTTATCACATACACTCGTTGCATCTCGAACCCCAACAAAACAAACATGGTACATTGCAACGAGCCAGGCATACAAACACACTGAAGCAGACCGAGACAGTGGACCTCACACAGCTGACGCGCTCTCTCAAACACACAAGTGCACACACGCAAAACCACTCACACAGATACCTCTGCCCTGAAGACAGAGTGTGGCGGCACTGTAACCAGGTTAAAGGCCAGTGCCTTTGAATTTACTCAGATCCAAGCTGATTAATGTGACTGTCAGGTGACACATTCAGAAGTTAACAAATCTCCATCTCCTGCCCAAATCCACTGTCACGTGGCCAATCATCTCCTGCCCAACAGAGACCCACTGTGTGATTGGCTGATTGGTGATATGGGGCGGAGCTGTTGTATCCTCCACTGCAGAATAGGGCTGATATGACCCCACCATTCTACATTTGGGACAGGAAGTGAGCACGGCCATTATCCTCGAGGCGGCGCGTGAGGATTTCACAGCCTGTCTCTGTCACGAGGAGCGTGTGCTCAAACTGGGCTGAGCGTTTACCGTCACGAGTGACTGCAGTCCAACCATCTGGCCACGTCTCATCCTGCCAGCCACCTGCACAGAGCAAAGATTCTTAAATAAGCAATTGATTACAATACTTAATCACATCAAAACTCAAATTTCTATAGTTAACAGTATCAGTTAAAAAAAGAAAATAACATTTTTTTAATTTGAATATATTTTCAAACGTAATTTATTCCTGTGATGCCAAGCTGAATTTTCAGCATCATTACTCCAGTCCTCAGTGTCACATGATACTTCATAAATCATACTAATATGCTGATTTGCTGCTCAAGATACAATTATTCTCATTATCAATATTGAAAACAGTTGAGTGGCTTAATATTTTTGAGGAACCATTAGATGTTTTCTTTTCAGGACTTTATTCATTATTCTATATATTCATTGAATATAAAGTTCAAAAGAATATTTATTTGAAATTGAAATTCTGATCAATTTAATGGGTCTTTGCTAAATAAGAGTAATGATTTCTTACAAAATAAAAATCTTACTGACCCCAAAGCTTTACGGGGTAGTGTAAATGAACCAACCAATCACATGTTTGAATGCATTAACTTTGACAGCCCTATTTAAAAAAAATATATATTTTTTTTTCTAAAAGAAAAAAATTCTAAACAATAAGTGCACAATTTGGATAGATAAGAAAATTATTTTGTGATTTGTCTCCAACCTTCGCAGATCATGGGCTCAATAGTAAATACATGACCAGGTTTCATCACTCCTACTGCTTTATTCTCTGTAGAAATACATAAAACAAGGACAGTTCAAGCTTTATGAGTGTTTGCACTCTCTGCAGTTTCGATTACATCACAGTGTGCAATGCTTGTATCATTCAGACTGTGTCTTTTTGACAAAATGTTACTCACTGGCATAGTGCGGTACGTTTGGTGCCGTGTGGAACAGTTTGTGAATGCCGTGGCCACAGTAGCTCCGTACCACAGAGAAACCGTTAGCCTGCGCGTGTTTCTGGATGATGTTTCCCAGCTCACGATAACGGATACCAGGCTTCACTAGACACAAGACAGAAACAAGCTTCTTCAGACCACAACACAGACATCCCTCTGTGCAAGTCTGCCCTCTAAAGGTCATTAATGCACATCACATCAGAAAAACATACTGTACTATAATATATCATGTAGGCCAAATGTCAAACTCGCATAACATAGGGTCTGTTGAATTGTTATTGTTGTTTGCATGTGCTTTCATACTCACCAGAATCGATGGCTTGCATAAGACATTCATAAGTGGTCTGAACCAATCTCTTGGCTCCCTCATCCACTTCACCCACAAAAAAGGTTTCATTCAAATCTCCATGGTAACCATTGTGGTAAACTGTTATGTCGACTGCAAGAAAAAAAGTAACATATGATTGGCCAAGTGAACATGTAACATTTAGTGCAATTTACCTTAAGACTGAAGATTTTTTTTCTGCATATGTTACACAGAACTCTGTAGAAAACTACACAAACTGACACAAAATGATATGATTATGCTTTCAGCTACTATTATGAGCAAAGTACTCTGCATTTAACAGAAATCCATTCCACAGCCTTTCACACTCTGTGCAAAGAAAGCAAAAAAAAAAAAAAAAGCTGCAGATTCCATCTGGCTCTGGATACTGCCTTCAGCGTGAGGTCTGTTCAGTGTAAATTTGGCATTAAATGTACGTAGAAGCAGTTCTCTGTGCTGTAGCCTATAATATTTAAATTAAGGTGATCAATGACAAAACATGTAGCTAGGAATAATGAGATCTACATGTCACTGGTCATTTGTTTAGTTTACTTATCTATTATGGCATTAACAAGAATAAACAGCTTTAATAATATGGCATTTTGACAATGGGACTTAAAATGGGCAGAAGGAAAAAACATCAGTCTGGACAGAGTTCTGCAAGAACAAGCCAATGCATTCACAGAAATGTGAACATGTGGAAAATCAGTCACGCACAAATCTCGAATGTCCACTGAATGTTTATCTGACATTTGGACTAACTGAAATATGAAATACAATGTCAATTTAGAGGGAGGGTGATTCTATCCCTTTAAAACAGCCCTCTTGGGTGCAAAAATCAGATCTCCCATAAAGTAAAGCCAGGAAGATGCATTCATATACTATATGTTCACATGTATGCTGATACATACTATTCAGTATGTCCTCCTCCTGGAGTGGACGGCAGTCAGGGATCCCATGGCAGATGATTTCATTGACTGAGGTGCAGCAGGACTTGGGAAAGTTGTAGTAGTTCAGAGGTGAGGGGTAGCAGTTCCTCGCTGTGCATGCCTTAACCAAAAAATATGGACAAATCGTTTGGCATTAGCATCAACATTCATACAGGCTGTCCTACTCAAATGACAACGACAGTAGAATTCACAATAAAAAAATCCACGTGTTTATTATGCATATTGTCAAAAATAGCTGTCAAACAACTGTAAAAGATTATGCATTTTTTCCAGAAGGAAACTCCAGCATGAAGCATGACATTTACAACAGTGGTTCTCAACCAGGGGTCCAACAAACGTCCAAGAGGGACCCCCAAGATGAAATTATTTAAATTTAGTTATATTAACAATCTTAATACAAAACAACATAAAACAAAAATAACAAACTGGCAACGTAGTTTTTAATTTTTACTATAACAAAAGTACCAAATGTACAGCTTAAATAGGAGGGCCTCTTGGACAAAGTGGGCCTTGGAGTCAAAGCGAACCACTGATTTAGAACAAATAAAAAAATACATTCATGTGAATGCATAAGAAATTTCACATTTCCCTTAGATCAGCGGTTCTCAATTCCAGTCCTCGCGTACCCCCGCTCTGCACATTTTGTATGTTTCTCTTATTGCTTCATACGTTTGTTATATTTGACTGTAAGTGCCCTGCGAAGTGGACATTACCGGATATTCCGCCATGATTCCAGTTTGAATGGAGCGTATATGTTCCATACAAAGGTCATTTAAGTGTGCGAGACGTGAATTTAAATTGTATTTATTTACAGAGGTATATTATGTCCCACTTCACGCTTCTCTAGTAAGTTTCGTATGTGTGTGAAGATGCTGCAGGCAGCGGCGCAGCGCAAATCTGTAAATGAATATTCCGAAGTGAAGTAAACTTCAACAGATTTCCCCTGCTCACGGAGTAGGGAGCAATGGACACTGTGTAGGGACCATGTCAATCGGAACACAGTTCATGCACGGAGCTCACTTCTAACGAGATGATGATCTGAATCAGGTGTGTTAACAAAGAGAGACAAGCAAAACATGCAGAGCGGGGGTACGCAAGGACTGGAATTGAGAACCGCTGCCTTAGATAACCTGTATTTAAACATTCTGCTCTGATCAGACTACCACTTTGTAAAATTTAGATTAGAAAAAGAAAAAAGGCTGTGAATTTTTACCAAATGCACCGCATGGTCGATCTCCTCCGTCGTCACTCCAGGTTTCACCATCATGGCAGCAATGTCAAGGACTTCTCGAGCCAGCTGAAGGAAACAAACATTGTCTTTATTATTTAACAATTCAAATGTCTTTTGTGTACTTGTGCTCATGATAGACTTGACAACCTGCCATGATCCCACTAGACAATTTTTCAGCATGTTTGCGTAAATTTATCTTGTGTAACCAAGTGGGGTTCTCTTAACTAAAATCTGAAATTAGAAACTAGTGGCAGAACAACTGGCGTTTAAATAGAGGCAGAAAATGGCTTTCGCAACACCCAAAATTTCAGCTGATGCATTTCAGTTATTATTCTTTATACAAAGGTTATCATGTGTGAAGTTATGATGTTGGTTTACCTTGCAGACAACTCTCATGCCCTCAATCTCTTCAGCATTGAGGATCTTAATCTGAGACGTCCCTTTCATGGTCTGCTCTGACTCTGACATTCCTGCAAGCAGTGATGAATTGGTGAATTGGTGAGCAGTGAAATACATAGATACCCATCTACCCACAAAAGCATCTTACCATCACTCAAATATATGCACTAGCTCTGCCTACTGACCTTCACCACAACAGAATCTCAACAGCACGGTCTCCAGTCAGCTAATGAAGACAACACAACCACTTCTTACAGATAAAAACACACACACATACACACATGGTCGCTGATCCAGTGAGGTCTGGGACATGACAGTTTGGCAATGACGTAATCACGGACAGTTCCTGCTAGGGCTGGGTGATATGACTATATATCGTGTGGCAGTGAAGATAGAGATTTTATATACTGTACCGATCAAAGGCTTGGAATAATTATGATTTTTTTAATGTTATACTCATAACCCTCATCATAAGAGACTTATTGTCTATGATATTATAAAAAGTAATTTATTCCGGAGCAAAATTTTCAGCATCATTACTCCAGTCTTCAGTGTCACGTGATCCTTCAGAAATCATTCTAATATGCCGATTTGCTTCTTAAGTAACATTTCTTATTATTAGCAATGTTGAAAACAGTTTTTGCTGCTTAATATTTTTGTGGAAAACATCATGCACTACCACTGAAAAATTTGTGGTAAAATTAAGAAATTAACACTTTTATTTGGCAAGGACGCTAAATTTGTCACAGTTTCCTTTAAATTATAAGGCAAGGCAAGTTTATTTATATAGCACATTTCATACATAATGGTAATTCAAAGTGCTTTACACAAAAGGAAGTAAAATAATAAATAAAAAAAATCACAACAATAAAACGGGGAACTTAAACTTTTTAAATGATTTAGAAATTGATTTAAAATGAATTTAAAACAGTTAAAAATAGAAAATGATTATACATAAAATACAGTGCAATCAGTTCGGATTTATAAACGAGTAAAAGTACTTTAAAATCAATCCTAAAAGTAAGTGGAAGCCAGTGTAAAGACCAGTGTTTAAGGTGGCACTACTATTTTAAATATTGATAATAAACTGAGCAGCAAATCAGTATATTAGAATGATTTCTGAAGGATCACGTGACACTGAAGACTGGAGTAATGATGCTGAAAATGTAGCTTTGCAATCACAGTAATGAATGACATTTTAAAATACATTCAAACAGAAAACAACTATTTTAAATGGTTATAATATTTAACAATATTGCAGTTTTTTTTACTGTATTTAATAAATGCAGCCTTGGTAAGCATTCCGAAACATCAAAATATCTTAATTATTCCAATCTTTTGACCTGTAGTGTACCATTTGTACCGAGGTGGATACATTTGATTGCTGTCAATTGCCACAACTGCTTTATTTACATTGAAAGCAACAAAGGAATTCAGAGTAATGCAAAAAGACAGAGCAGGATGTAGGGGTGTGCGATATATATCGTCTGCGATAATATCTTAATTGTTGTTTTAATGATGTGCGATTTGACATTATCGAGTATATTACAAAAAACAAACAAAACACAACTACAGAGTGCACGCATAAGTGACGTGATGAAATCTAGTTTGTTAGACTAGTGCGAGTGCGTTCTTTCACTGCGTGATTTAGTCTATTAAAATACATTTTGAATTAACACAAAATTCAAGATATTGATTTTATACAACAGTTCAAAAAACAAGTTAATATTAAGAGACTTACGTTTTAGACACCATATTGCCAGTTTTTGCTCTATTTCAACAACAAAAATTATTCCAAACAGAACCAGAAGCAGTCTCTAAACAACATGACGCGTTTCGTTCCTGAATGAATCAACCGTTTAAAATTATTCGGTTCAAATCGCAATGACTCTCTTATTAACAGTGACTTGCTGCCACCTATTGGCGTTTTTAATTTCACATTTAAAGTATCTTTTCTTTCTTTCTTTTTTTTTTCTTTTTTTAAAAATCATTTCAAATAGCAAAACATTATTTATGCATTTGTAACTGCAGGTTAAATCATTCCATGTCCCTCTGAGCTGCATTAAACAGTGTGTAAATACATCTAAATGCCACTTCAGATGCAGCTTCTGTGTTTCCTCTGCATTGCAAAGATCAATTTTGTTGATACTGATTTCATTTGCCTGGTAAAAGCCCAAAAGTCTTATTCTAACCGACTGATTAAATGTAAGAATTTGACTCAAAAGATGATCCACACTTTTAGAAAAAAAAATGGCTTTATAAAGTTAAAAATGCCCATAAAAGGTAAAAATCTATTTAAACTCATTGAAAAACATCAGGAGTCAAAACAAATATCAAAAACATTAGGAGTCAGCTGTCCACGGTAGTCCTTAAGATGTCAGCACAATAACACACTCAGCAAAATATCGTCTAATTATCGTTATCGATAAAATTCCAGAAAATATCGAGATATCTTTTTTTGTCAATATCGCACACCCCTAGCAGGATGTGCAAAAAATGAATAAATAAATAAAAATAAGGGAAGTAACGCAAACCAAATTTAACCATTCTCCATTGAATTCCCAACAAAAATAACTATTGATAGTTGATACAAATACAACAATGGCCATATCACCCACCTCTAGCCCCAGCTGATTAACGACATCAGCCATGCAGAAACAGACAGAGCCATGCTACTACACAGACACGCACTCTTGCTCACAAAAATACACTCATACACCCACTGCGGAGCAAACCGCTCTTTGTAATACTGTTTAAACAAGAGGACATCACCGGACACACTGGACACACATGGGAAGCGGCGGGACTTCGTACCTGCCAACAACCCAACCTCTGCAGCTGCAGAGAGTGAGAGAAGAGCTTCAGACACACACTGCAGCAGCCCACCCCCACCACACACACACACGGAGGTAAATGGAAACGTGTATAAGGCGACTTCAGGACCATCACACACACGCTCTCACAAAGAAGTCCTAAAGATACGCACACACTCCTGACCTAACCATTGGATGCTTTTGAAGACATTAGGCTTTTTCATAGTATAGTATATATTTATTTAATGCCATGTCAGCATCTAAGGCTATTTTCATGGCAAAAACAATTTAAAAAATACAAGTATAACAAATACAATAAAAACCAGCAAACAAACAAACACAAGTTATATTACACAAGAGTTTTTACATTAACATATGATAAAAATTCTAAAACTTTTTTCTGGCTTTTTCAATACATCACTTTTCTACTGTGTGAAAGCCGGGGCCCGGAGACTCCAGGATGAGCTAATAACAACGGAATGAAAGGCTGTAACTACAGGAGCCTAATAGCATCTAATCACCACCATAATGGTTACTTACGGGAAGACTCTGCAGCATCCGTTAATGAAGGACAAATAAGCATTTATTCACAAAACAGTGATTCATGGGAGATGCTTCTATACTATAAGAAAGAAATAAGTGTTTGTGTAATCTCTCTTCTATACAAATACACGTACAGTATATTATCATTTGAAATATCCTTTACAGGGCCCCCAAAAGTATTCGGACACTTAAGTCACACAAACATCTATGCATTTCATTGCAATAAATATTACCTTCTCTAAGAGCTTCACATTTTTCACAGTTCACAGACACACAAGCAGAGTAACTAGCAGTTTATTGATAATCTGTCTTTTTTTAAAAATGCCATTTATACACTAATGTTTAAAGTTTGTAGTCAGTAATATTTTTTAAAGAAATTAATACTTGTATTCAGTAAAGATGCATTAAATTAAAGTAAAAAGACATTTACAATATTAGAGAAGATTTTTGCGTCAAATAAATGGTGTTCTTTTGAACTTTCTATTCATCTATTTTAAAAAAGTATCACCGTTTACACAAAACTATTAAGCATTACTGTTTTCAACATTGATCATAAGAATTGATTGAGTAGCAAATCATCATATTAAAATGATTTCTGAGGAATCATGTGACACTTAGGACTGAAGTAATGCCTGTTGAAAATTCAGCTTTGCATCACAGGAAAAAAAACAATATTTTAACATATATTAAAATAAAAAAAAACAGTTTTCTCAACATGTAATAATATTTCACAATATTGCTGTTTTTATTTTTACTTCTTAAAGGTTTGATTTGCTTGATTCAGACAAGATAAAGGACCACAAAAACACTTTCACAAACAAATTACCAAACCTCCTCAAGTTTAACGTAGTCCTAATTAAATAGGAGGACTTGTGAAAGTCATACAGTAGGTGTGGATTATGTGTTCGCATACTTTCTAGGGCCAACTATGTAACACCATAAGAAACCTTTTAGTCATGATGCGTATCCAACTAACCAAATAAATACACTAAGATCAACTAAACTGAAACACACTATAAAGCATTTGGGCCTCCTTTCATAATCTAATGATTATGAGAGCATTAATCTCCAAATAATAATGATGATAAAGATGTACCAACGAGATACCAAACAAAAAACAAAGTTAGAATTTTCTTGATGCACATTTCCATGAAACTGTGGTTGATCTGGTCAGACGTGTGCTACTGCAGCAAACACTCCTCTGTTTAAAAATCGAACGGTACTTCAGCAAAACTTTAAACTTCACACAGGTGTAATAATGAACAGGGCAGTCTGTTAGAAAAGTGCAATGCCTCAGATAAAGGGCATGGAGCAAGAAAGCTAGTCCAGATGACAGAGGTTGATCTGAGTTTTGCAGTGCATAATTTACAGAATGAGGTCTAAATTATGTGTGAAGGGATTTGCAATCTTACCCAAAGGATGATCTGCATAGTCTGGTCTCTGGATGTTGCTAGGAACAAGCCGCATGGGAGTCTGAAAACAACCAAGAAAAAGAGATGAAACTAAATGTGTAAATGCAGAAACTTGTTTTGTTCTATGCAAATGTATGTGTGCTGTAATTATCATGCTCAGGTCAATGATCATGCGTCCTTACCAGTGGATAGTGGGGTCGCAGTTTACCAGTGTATCTGTACCCGGGCCACGGGTCTGTGTTGATTTCTTTCTCCACACAGTTCTTTCCCTCATCATTTATTTTGTCCTCCTCTGCAAATGAAAAACCAGATATTAATGATGGCATTATGCAAGACATGATTTGTATTCCACATACTAAATGCAGAACTAGGAATGTAACGGTATGAAAATTTCTTATCACGATTATAGTGACCAAAATTATCACGGTTATCAGTATTATCACGGTATTGTTCAAATGTGCTGGAGATGTTCAAAAAGTACAGACACATAAATCACTTCACCAAGTTTTATATTTAAAAATCAACAAACAACAAATAAAATGACTTTTTGTTTGCATAATCACTAAAACAATAACATTACCAATGATGTTCGGATTTTAAATGACAACTTGACTGACAACAGTTTAATAGCATGTTGAAATATCTAATGTAAATGTTCAAATAAAGCTTTGAAAAAGTTTCATAAAAAGGTAAACCTCAAATTTTAGCCTTTAAATAAAGAAAAGATATGTTTGTTTTATATGATAGTCAAAATGATAATTGATTAATAAACGATGATATGTATTTTATCTGCTCCATAAATAATTCTAGATAACTTATCTGAATTGTTTAAATGTGTAGAATCCACATAAGCTTGTTTTTCATCAACCGGTCAAAATTTACAGCAGGGCATGCAAATGCACACAGGCTGAATGTAAATATAGGTCTCTGTAAATCCACTCGCTGACAGCAGGTGGTGCTTATGGAAAAGCTGAATTAGAGCTGTTTGCCGTAACCTCCGTGGACAAAGCAGTATTGCGATTAAGAACACTTCCTTCAGGTATTACATGGTAGGCTTGCCACGATAGACGGTGCTGACGGTGATACTGTTGTTAAGCCGCAACACATGCCGCTATTTGAAAGTGAAAGTAAAATGCGCACGCTGCTTTTGCAAGCTATTTATAGGCGAAGGAAAGCGAGGAAAAGCCCCTGCCCCCACGGAGATACTGGTATTATCGGTGTTGTCACACGTCGATTAACCGGTGGGAAAATTTCCTCACCATCACTACCCGAAACGGTAATACTAACCGTGGGGAATTTTATCATGATTTATCGTCAAACCGGTAATCGTTACATCCCTATGCAGAACTGAACATCACTCAACATTGAGAGTGAATAAAACACACTACATACTTGCTTTTTTGTGGAGTAGTTTGTGGGTGGCCCAGCTGCCTTTGAAACATTCCTGAAAACATACAAAACTCAAGTTATTACTCACACAACATCAATTCTTAAAGAGCCCATAAAATGTAATGTCTGTTAGCTTTGAGGCATTTATATGTTAGTGTACAAAATTACACTATTGTTCAAAAGCTTTTTGAATGAAAATATTACTTTGATGCAACAAGGATGCACTCAACTGAGACAAGAGGCAATAATTACATTAATAATGCTACAAAGATTTGTATTTTAAATAAACGCTGTTCTTTTGAACTTTCTATCATCAAAGAATCCTGAAAAGATAGCACATATTAAGCAGCACAACCATTTTAACACTGATAATAATAAATGTTTTTGAGCAGCAAATCAGCATATTATAATGAAGGATCATGTTACACTGGAATAATGACTGCTGAAAATTTAGCTTTGTCATCACAGGAATAAATTATATTTGAACATATAATAAAGGAGAATAAAAGAGTTATTTTTAATTATAATAACACTTCATTAATAACATTACTGTGTGTATTGTATTTTTGATCAAATAAATGCAGCCTTGGTGAGCATAAGAGACTTCTCCAAAAATATGAAAAACCCTTACCAACCTCAAACTTTTGAACAGTGTGTATATTTTAGCATCTGTTAATAATACTTAATTTTTATTCATTAAAATTTAACACTCTTCCAAGAAACAGATCAAATATTTTGTTGACAAGTGACGATCTTGCAACAAATGCAAAAATTCTACTTAACAATAAATAACCAATAAATCAAGGGTCACAACTGTAATGTAAACTATAAGTCCATAAACATACTTGAAGCTTATACTTTAGCACAATTACAAGGAATTTCACATATAATACATCACAAACCTCTGCACCATTTTACGGTATCAGACGGATAACGTTAGCTCGCTCAAATATAAAAATTCTCATGTATGACTTACTTTTATCTGTGGAACATAAAACGGGATATTCTCAAGAATGACGGGGACCAAACTACATTGAACACAATTGACTTACAATTTATGAAATGTATGAAACATAGAAGTGTTCCACAGAAGAGAGAAATTCATACAGGTTTAGAATTACATGAGGGTGAGTTACAGCGGCTCATCTAATTAGGGCGAAAGTTTGAATCAGATGGTCAAATCAGATATTGGGCTTGGCAGCACCCTGTCATCATATCAGCCTCTTAACTCAGCAAGCAGGACAGCAGATCTGCCCTGCAACAGGCGCTAGAGTCCAGGGTGGTGTCTCAAATGTAACGAGCTGTCTACCTAGACAGCATTTTTGAGCGTATGCCTAAAAAAAAAAACCATATGATGCCCAAAATGCTGTCCATGTAGACATTTCAATTTTTTGAGCACTTCTAGGTTTTCTCTCAAAGCCCAGTGAGCTGCCAACCTAGACAGCCTTTTTAACCATCACGGGCAAGCGACTCATAAAACACTTATGATGTCCACAATGCTGTCTAGATAGGTAGCTCACTAGGGTTTGAAAGCTCCACCCCAGGCTAGGAGTGCCTAGCAAAATCATACGAGAATTAAAAGAGGTAGGTTTAGAGCTACATTTTCTTACAGGTTGCACCAATTTATGCATCCTTTGGTCCTAAATATTTAGAAATTGGAAATAAAATAAGTAAAGGGTTGATGTGATGATTTGACAACTGAGCAGCACGCGAGCCACGTTGAGCTGAAGTCATTTAAAGCATGCTGAGCAAAGAAACCGCTGGCAAATTACATTTCCACTCCGTGTTTAGGGTTAAACATCTCAGACAAATCTGTCATCCAGAAAATCATCACGCACAAAACTTTGATGTAAACGTCAAAGCTCAGAGTAAGGTTTAAAGTGCCTGTTTGTGATGTAAGGCAGCTAGCTAGCTAACGCTGAGCTCAGTCTCGTAACGTTAGGCCGGCAGCGTCACATGAGCGAGAAAGCCCGAGCGCTTCGCTTGATTCTTAAAGCAAAGTGTCAGAGCTTCACCTGAGAGCAAAAGTATGAGCCTTGAATTCCGAGTTTGATGCAGGTGGGACACTGGAGCTTAGCTTCGCTGCGACAGCCTTCCGTCTCGCACTCCCGTGTCTCCACCGCCGCCATGCTTCTGCTGCTGTCGGTCAGAGAGAGAGAGCGCTGCTGTCTGCTGCTGCAGTCATCTGAGAGCAGAGGGAGGGACTCCAACACCACCTTGTGAATCATGGCAGGATGGAGTATTTATTTATCTATCCATTTAATTAAATATATATCTATTTAATTTAACAATAATCTACCTTATTGTAGCCACAATTATTGAGCAGACGAAACTGGAAAGTTAGTTCGACTATTTCTTCTGGGCAAACGAAAATAGTTTCACAAGAAGCCAAAGCATCAAGGTAGTTACCAAGCAACGCAGAACGAAAGCCGGAGTGGAGCTCTGTATATAAGTGGAGCGGAGCGGCAGAGAAAGTTCTCCAAGAGTGTCTGTCGCTGAAAGCGCTCTGTAATCACGCCACCGTGACTCCACTCCGGGTTTTTTCACTTCCCACACACCATAGCGAGAGAGAAAACGCGTATGCGTACCTTCTCGGTACAGGTAGTTTTGAGAGAAACGAATCTTTCTGTATCAACTGAAGCAATTGTTTACCAAAAATATTTACTATTTCTAAGCACTCGAAACACCACAGACTAGCGGCACCTGCTGGGGGGTATTCCAAAAAGCAGGTTATGTGACATACCAGGAAACAGTATGGTGAGGGGCGTAACATTTCCGTCACACGCTTGAGGTATTCGGCCAATCACAACGCACTTATATGTATAATATGTGGAAAATAATGTGTTGTTTTAACTTTAAACCGCATAAACACATTTCATTACACCAAATAATGTTCTTTTTAGCAGCATCATATGACCCCTTTAACCAGGAACATACTCTGAGTTGAATTAACTTACTCCCGGATGCGTTTTTGGAACCACATACCTCGAGTAAGCAAGGTTTGGGGTTAATCAACCGAAAGTTCAGGGTTTAGCTGACGGTAAGTTAACCCTGCTTTCTGGAATACACCCCTGGTCAAAATGCTGTGCATGCAACGAAAACGTAAACATGACAGCTTTCACAAACCAATCACAAATGTTTTCATGAAAGCATAATCTATTAAATGTAATTTAGACCACAAATAATGAAATATCATTAAATATCAAGGTTCTGTATAATTTGTTTTGTTTTATTAACGTGTAGCCTATAGTAATTGTATTATGTTATTAGGCAGGGCTTGGCAGTTTAATTGGAAGCATTTACAATTATATTTACATAATAGCATTCCCCTTTTTGAATTATGTATGTATATAATACACAAACTGTATTATACAGACATCAGTAGTATAATTAATTATATAAATTATTTAAAAAATATATAACTTGACCTGAGATCAGTTAAATCATTAGACACTCATTTAGAGGTTCAACTGATCAATGCAATCTAGTGACAAATTCTATTATATTTTATTACACCATAGATTGGTTTTAGAGGCATTTAAGTTGTCAGAGTTCCTTAAAGAATTCAATATACATCATATCTTTCTGGAAAATAAAAATGCATTTTCTTTGAAATTGACATTTATGAATCTAGAATTTTGCAAGAAACAGTAATAAATTAATTATAAATTTAAAATGAAACGGTCTGCTTTCAAAAGAGTCAACAGAAAGCACAGGTTTCGACTGATACAAAAGTTTGGGGATCTTTTTTAAATAAAATTTGAAAAGTCAATCCAAAACAGAATTTTGAAATGTTTTGAAACCAACATTCTGAACATTATGATGTAACAAAGACCAGTTTTCAAGAATCATGTGATTTGACACACAGGTTTGAAACAAGCTCCAAACCATTGATTAAAAACAAAAGAATCATGTTTTGAAGCTTCATAAAGCAGACTTTCAAAAGGGTCCAGCTACAGGCCAAATGATACAAATTACTCTGCTTCCACTTCCATTTGTGAGAGAAAATGATATATTTATAATTAAAGATGGAAAAATTAATACAATTGCAATCAAAGTGATAGATGTGCAAACTTGCATTGTGAAGTTTGCATTGCCTTGCAATTCTATTGAAATTTTTGTGTAGCTATATCCAATTTGCTACTGTATCAGTGAATTATATAAGCTAAGCATTATCAGCCACCCAGCACTATAGATACATATATTCTTTAAATTTAATTTAATTAATCTTCCACTGTACTTCTATTATTATTGTAAAGCATCAGTACCAGTGCATGTTTCTCTTTACTACACTGACTATAGGTGTTGATCTGCTCCTCACCACAGTAATCTGAACTAATCCTTTTAGTGTTTGTCTTAATCTACGGCAGTATTTGGGAATGTCACAGTCCTGCTCAGACAGAGATTGGTACTTCTTTCCTGGAACAGTAGTGTGTGAGATGCTTTATGTGTCTCTAAAGCGATGCATCCACTTCTGCATGCAGACTTTACTTTGTGCTTGGCTTTGGTGGTCTGTGCACAGAGTCCATCATGTCCGTCTCTGTGCACCTGTGTGCTCCATGGTCGCAGCAATGCCAAGGGACTCAGGTACAGTCATATGGGTTATCTGTAATCTTTTTTGTCTGGTTAAGTCTGTGCTCCTGGCTTCTTCCATCCGCATACTCTCTCCTCCACTCTCGTTGTTTTGTTACTATTTTTCGCAGTGTGCCTTTAGTCAGGTCAGGTGTATTTGTAAGCTGTAGAGTTTTAACTGCACTGACACTATTGAAAATGTGAAAAATCAATACAGTATTGATACCCTATTTTTAAGGACTTTTTTATTTGTATATAACAATGTGATGGGCATTAAACATTTAAATCTGTGTTTTCTTTAGAACTGTGCTCTGTAAAAACCCAGCCTTGACTGCCATTCCAGTAGATCTGCCAAGTGATGCAGTCAAGTTTCGTCTAGAGCGCACCTCTGTTTCCAGGATCTTCAGATGCTTTCTCTGTCATGCCAGAACTGCGTTATTTGTGGCTTACATATAACTCCATTACTGTTCTTCATCCAAGGAGTTTCACAAACCTGTCTGTTCTGGAACAGTGTTGTAAATACAACTTAACCACTGAGTTCTAGTCGTGTCCTCTTTTGGAAGGCCAAACAAAGTACACAACAGAAAGGAAAACTTGAAATCGCATCATATGACCCCTTTAAATATACAGTGGGGTTCAAAGGTGTATCAACTAAGACTCGTATTTTGCAGTTTAAAAGTTTTTTTTTTTTTTTTACAGTAAAACATTATTAGTATAATACTTAAAATCAATTAATAATTAAAAAAACATTCAAATTCAGGTGTGTTGTATCTTATTCTTCAATATTTCATTTTAACAGATTTTAACTATTTCTCATTCATTTAACATCATAATATTTCTTTGTTTTTAACGTTTCCAATGTCCTAAAATCTTCATTTAAAGGAATAGTTCACCCAAAATGAAGTTTTGTCATCATTTACTCATCCTCATGTTATTCCAACCTTGCCTTACTTACTTACTTCTGAATAGGAAGATATTTAAAAAAATGTTGATAACTGGACAGTTTCGGTGACCACCGACTTCCTTCTCAAAAATATCTTCTTTTATGTTCCACAAAAGAAAGAAAGTCTAAAACTATCCCTTTTAACCTAATTTTCAATCCCAGATTTTCTGTGGTTTATGACATGTGGATCCTGCTGTTTTTAGTGAGCCAATATAACAATTTAAAATTTTTAACATATAACAACCCAGAAAACACACCCTGATTGGCTCTCACAAAACTACTAGACAAATTGTTCACACACATGCACACACACACTGCCAAAGTCAGTGAAACCAAATTAAGTCATTAATGTCTCATGGCAATTAAATATTTACCCAACCTGACTGGTTCACACAGACACATACGTGATATCTAAGTGCGATCTGAGTCTTCAGCCTTTTGATGGCTCACTGCGTTCCTCCAGTGGAAACCAAAGCCCTGTACTTTGATTAGTCCAGTCATGCTGGAGAGAACAGGTTATGTAATCAGTGCACACCTTTTTAGACCCAGTGTGTCATCACCCTCTCTCACCCATTTCATCCCTTCCGCAGGTCTTCAGGACAACCCCTGGGTGTGTGACTGTAGGCTTTCTACTTTGCTTGACATTAGTAAAGCCCCAGAAACTTCTCTGGTCCTGTTGGATCGATTCCTGACCTATAGTGAACCGCCGGATCTTGCTGGAGTTCCCTTTCAGAGCGTGGAGCTCACTCGCTGCCGCAGGCCCTATGTAGTGACCTCTGCCACCAAGATCACAGCTCTACTAGGTAGCAATGTCCTACTTCGCTGTGAAGCTATAGGACACCCGACCCCAACACTTATATGGATCAAATCTGCTATACCCAACCTTTATAAACAAGGTATCTTCTTATGTACTCATGTGGCATATTTTCATACACACCAGTGTTGTTATTGTTAACTAAAATTATTATAAAAAAAATATAGAAATGTTGCTTTGGCAACTAACTGAATAATGTATAACTAAAAACATAAAAACTAAATAAATAACAAAAGCACCAAAATTAAAATTAAAACTGAAAATATAAAAATAATTCAAAATACAAATAAATACTATTAGCAGTATTATATAAATAATTATTGTTAAATAAAAATCATGTATTAAAATATATTAAAATCATTTTTGTTTATTGAAATATAGCTGAAATAAATAAAATATAAATATCAGATAAAAAAAACCTTAAACAATTTTTAAGTTACTAAAATTAAAGCTGAAATAAATATAAATTAAAGCTAATTAAAAATATTTTTCAAAATATTTTAAAAATGACAAAAGCATATAACAAAATTACTATCATTAAAATAAAAACTGAAAATATAAAATAAAAGCTACAACCCCAATTCCAGAGAAGTTGGGATGTTTTGTAAAACGCAATAAAATCAAGAATCTGTGATTTGTTAATTCTCTTTAACTTTTATTTAATTGACACAGCAAGTAAAAAAAAATTTTTTTTTCACTGATCAACGTAAATGTATTTTGTGAATATGAACAAATTTAGTTTTTGATGGCTGCAACACATTCCAAAAAAGTTGGGACAGAGGCAAAATAAAACTGAAATGGTTATAGAATATCCACGTTAAACTGTTTTGAAACAGTTCACAGTACGCAGGTTGTAATAGGTCAGGGTATCATGTTTGGGTATAAAAGGAGCATCTCAGTCTTTGCAAGCAAAGCTGGATCATGGCTCATCACTTTGTGCCAAATTTCACGAGAGAAGTGTCAAACAAATAAAAAACCACATTTCGCAATGCAAAATTGCAAAGAATTTAGGTCTTTCACCAACTACCACACGTAATATTGTGAAAAGATTCAGGGAATCCAGAGAAACCACAGTACATTCTGGGCCAGAGCTCATCTCAGATAGTCAAAAAGACAGTGAAAATGTGTGCTGTGCTCAGATGAGTCCACATTTCAACTTGTTTCTGGGAAAAATGGATTTAGAGTTCTCAGTCCCAAAGACCAAAGGGACCATCCAGACTTTCATTAGCGACAGAAGCAAAAGTAAACGTCTGTCATGGTATGGGGGTGCAGCAGAACAAACAGCATGGGTGACTGGCATATGTGCAAAGGTACTATTGACATGGAGGCATATATTGGGATTGTACAGAGAAATATACTGCCATCAAGATGATGTCTTTCATGGGAAGTCCATGGTTATTAGATCAAGACAATGCCAGCTCTCATTCTGCGTGTGCTACAACAGCGTGGTTTCATAGAGACAGAGAGAATGTGCTAGACTGGCCTACCTGCAGTCCAGATCTGTCTCCAGTTGAAAATGTATGGCCAGTCATGAAAAGGAGAATCAGACGACGATCACAGACTGCTGAGCTTCTGAAGTCTTGTATCAAGCGAGACTGGACAAAAATTTTGCTTGCAAAACTTTAACAATTAGTATCCTCAATTCCCAAATAATGAAACATTGTAATTAAAAGGAAGGTTGATGTGACACAGTGGTAAACATGCCTCTTTCCCAACTTTTTTGGAGTGTGTTGCAGATATCAAAATCAAAATTTGTTCATATTTATAAAATACATTTACGTTGGTCAGTGAAAACTTTGGAAATCTTTTTTTTTGTACTTTTGTCAATTAAATAAAAGTTAAAGAGAATGAACAAATAACAGATTCTTGATTTTATTCCATTTTACAAAATGTCCCAACTTCTCTGGAATTGGGGTTGTGATTCAAAATATTAATAAATACTACTGTATAATAGTATATAAATAACACCAAAAAGCACTAATAGACAATGTTGTCTCTTTCTGTACGTTTCTTATTTTATTAGAACGACTTAAAGACTTCAAATGTGAAAATGAAATTGAATACATTCTAAAATTTGTAAATTTTTCAGTTAAACTTTTCACCAAATTGTTATGCTGATATGAATACAAAAAAATAAATAAATACATTTAAAAATTACTGATAATTTCACTGATAATCTCAGAATTCTGGTCTCCAGTGTATATGTTCCTTTATTTTAAGGTTGTTGTAAGCAGATGCAAAGCCGCATGGACACTGAAAGATTGCCTAGAAAACTTTCTAGCTTTAAGTAACCATTAGAAATTTGTACACTTAAAATAATTAACTTTTTAGTTGTAGTCTACCTGGTTTTAAACCTTTGTGTTTAAATATTATCTTACAAAGCACACTGGTGCAAATGTTTGACAAATGTATGAGTTAGTAAACTGTCACGTAAGTGAGTGTTCTCTTCATTCATTTGATTTAATGTCTGATCACATAATCACTTCACTGCCTGCAGATGTACAAGAATCTCCACGTGTGGGAATCCGCTGGTCAGCAGTCAGTCTGAATGGAATATCGTATAGCGATGCAGGGGAGTACCAGTGCAGAGCACAAAACATGGCAGGGATTTCAGAGGCCATTGTCAGTCTGAATGTGGTTGGGGTAATGGCTGAATATGCAGACTCTAAAAACTCTGACCAACAGCAAACAGCTGCAAAATCAAACAATACGAAGAGGAAACCTAACCAGAAATCTAAGGCAATACCTTCTTTGTTACCTCGAAACATGACTAGACCACTCTCCCCTCCAAAGAGAGTTATGAAAATCCCCAAAGCCAGCAGGGACAAAATGAAAAGAGACTGGACAGCTGTACAGAACCTGCCACAGAGACACTTTTTGATCGCTTCTGAAAATCCACTGCAAAGAAGACAAAAACCTCATGTCTCCATGTCAATTCACACCTGACACATTCAAATGATATATGCATAATTTCAGGAAGTTTCTTTTTTCACACCAATGACCATAACCTTGTGTATATTTCCTCAACTGAGAGGTTATTTTTTATTATTTACTCAGCTATGACCACCAGATGGCAGCTCTGAGCTAAAGACACTTCAAGACAAAAGGAGCTAGTGAACTGAAATTGTACTTTTGAAAAGTGTCAAAATTGATGTTCCCTCACATGAACCACTAGTCATATCAGTAGTCTAATAAAAGTCACATACAGTACAACAGTAGTAGGCTTATAGATGACCTATTGTCATCCATATACAGTATTTACAGGCTACATCAAGCATAACGGAAAATGAATGCTTTATAAAAATTTCTCTTTTGTAATGTGTGGCTGGCCATTTATGCCTGATAGATCCAAGTGAACAGCAGCTGTTGATTAGCATACTGAGTGTCACAGTAAGGGCCAAGATGACAATTTTGCTGACCTAAGTTCTTCTGCTAGGGTGTTTATAGTGAGTCAAATGGAGTGATGAAATTCAGTGAGCGATTATTCATCTTAACAGCTGAAACAGCTTCCCATCTTTCTTTTATCATACACCCAGATAAAACATTTACAGTACCATTGTTACCACTCCTTATTATTTTACATTCACCAGAAAGGTTTCGCACAAACATGATAAATGATTTATAATTATGATATCTAATTAAGTTGATGATAACTGATTTAACTAAGTCTTTCATATCTACATTGCAGCACTCCTATAAAAAAAATCCTGATTACTCCTGTAAATTATTACACCATATTCATGTTGAGAAACTCATGATGTGGGTTTATTAAGAATTAGCCGTGAGCAGCCCCAAAACACTGATGGTTTTCAAACTCACACCTGATTGTCATCACACTAAATAGTAACATCTAGCTCAAATTACCAAAACATAATTATCCAGATTTTTACTTTAAATTTACTGAATCCACTTCGATGTAAAATTCACACATTGAAGAGGATTCCGTAAAGACATGCAGTAAATTATTCCAGTTAGTCTTTATGGATCCATGTGCTTTAGATGAGAGTCACAGATTTTAGGGCAGATTATTCTAAAGAACAGATGCCAAAGTTGGCCTGACATGCCCTATGACAAAAAGGGGGGAAAAACATGGCATAGAAGCATATTATTATTTCTAATTTATGTTTTTTTTTGTGTGCTTTGAAATGTGGAGAAGTGAATTTTATTTTAATATATATACATTTTAATAAAATATGGTTGGATTTAACGGAACATTATACTTTCAGCCCAATGCCCTCAATCAAGTTTGATTTTTGGCCCTTCATACACTGAAAAAAAGGTGTATACACCAGATGCATATAGGATTTACTTTGAAACAATTTTCACTCAGGAATTGCTAGTACATATACAAATAATTAGAAAGAAATGACAAGTGACAAGTTGAATTAAACATTAAATTTTGAAGTAGAAAGACAATACTCCAATTATCTTTTTTTATTTAAATAATTTTTTACTGAGTAAAAAGTTTTGGCACCTCTATTCCAAAGGATTTACAAACAATTTCCTTACTGTATGTGTATAGATGTTTAAAAAATATTAACCTGAGCTTTAAAGACTCTATAAATAGATAGATGAAACCTCTATTATAATCAGTTGTGCTGAATAAATAAAACTGCATTGAGGAAGGAAACGTGCATGTGATCTAAAGTTGTTGTATTTGGATCTCTCTATTCAAGGTCTCTGATCACAACATTTGTCACTTTAAAAGTGAGATGTTGTGATTAAAGCTCCACTTAAAGCTGCTGTAGCCTTTAATGTCTGACAAAATTGTTCATAATTTAAAGTTTCAGTCCAGGATATAATTTCTTTAGCCACTTAAATCTGTGACAGTTTCGTAACATTCCCTGGATCTCTCCCATAAGCCCCTTCCTCTCCTCATAGTAACTCCTTCCATTTTTACTCTGCTTTTCTATGCCTCCCTCCCCCACGCTTCTCTCTCTGATGCTTGTTTGTGATCATTCCTCTTTGACTGCTGATTAACATATTTTGATTTATGTTTAACTGAAGGGCGGTACAAATTCAGCCCCTCTACCCTAAGTACCTCTGTCAGCATGAGATTTGTTGAGTGAGGACTTGCCACACTACAGCTTAAGGATCACCTCCTGGCGTAGACGTTTTGACAACCGCGTGGCCGTGACCTTACAGAGATCAGAGCAATTTTTTAGACTGTGGTGAAACTTAACCTCCTCCTGCTTTAACCTCTGTGCCTCCCACAGGCTGCCCTGCTTGAGTGTGTGCGGGTCTGCATATGTCCACACATTTGGGAATCCAGACACAGCTGTTTTCTCTCTTTGGAGGCAAAAGGAAGTGTAAGGATAGTGTGTGTGTGTGTGTGTGTGTTTGTGTGTGTGTCTGGATTCACAGGGAGAGAGTGTTCTGACTTTCTGAACTTTGAGTGTTTGTACACATTCTGACTCTCTGCGTTTGACGGCTCGCCATGGAAAGCCTGGAGTTCGAAAAGAAGGAAAAGCGGTACTTTATCCGAGGCAAGCATGCTGCTATCATCTGTGCCGTCGTCATCGTGACAGGTGTTGCTGTGGGGCTCGGAGTTGGTTTGAGCCAGAAGACCGCCTCATCCGAAGAGGAACCCAAACCAACACCATTACCCACAACACCATTACCTACAATGCCGCCAGATGACCGGGGTCCCTGTAAACCATCCGACAACACAAATGGTGGCTGGAACAACTTCCGCTTACCTGACTACATGGTACCTTTCCATTATGACCTGCATCTGGAGCCTGACCTCGACACAGACATCTACACTGGGAGCGTGTCCATCCATCTGACCCTGACACAGCCCAGTCAGCACCTGTGGCTCCACATTCGAGAGACTTTTGTCACCGCGGTGCCCTCTCTGCAGCGCAGCGGCCCATCCGGCTTGACCTCTGTCCGGGTGAAGGAATGCTTTGAGTACAAGCCGCAGGAGTATGTGGTGGTGGAGGCGGCCGAGCAGCTGAGTGTCACTGGCCCAGACGAGCACTACATCCTCACTCTACACTTCCAGGGCTGGCTCAACGGCTCTCTGGTTGGTTTCTACAGGACCACATATCAGGAGAATGAAGTTACCAAGTAAGCGTCAAGACATCTATATTGTAGAAATGTATTTTTGGTATGTAATTAGTCAGTATGCACAATAAGAGGTGTGAAAAGTACTGAGAAATTATACTTGAAAGTATGAGTACTGTCACAATGATTACTGAACTATATATATATATAAAAAAGCATCGACATTTTATAGTATGTTTAAATAGACACACTACCATTTGGTTAGATTTTTGAAATAAGTCTCTTATGCTTACCAAGGCATTTATTTGATCAAAAATACAGTACAAACATAATATTGATATATTATTTGACTTTAAAATACTGTTTCTATTTTAATATATTTTAGTTTTATTCCTGTGATGGCAAAGCATCATTACTCCAGTGTCACATGATCCTTCAGAGCTAATTTGATGCTCAAGAAACATTTCTTAATATTACCAGTGTTGAAAACGGTGGTGCTTAATACTTTTGTGGATATTATAAATGTCTTTAATAGTTTTATTTAATATGGATGCATTAAATTAATCAAAAGTGAAGTAATTTCTTAACAACAACAAAAGAATCTTACTGACCCCAAACTTTGCACAGTAGTGTAGTTATTTATACAATGATCATTGAGTCAAGTTTGTCCATCTTTGTCTTTGTCCAGTGTTTCTTCTTTAAGCTGATTGATCAACATTATTTCCAAATATAGTTTACACTGAAATGGATGTCATTGGCTGTAAAAGTTCATTTAATTTGACCATAATTGTAAGCTCAGTAAAACTGACAAAATGAGGACAGATTTAGGTTGTGATGACATGCAAAAATGGTTGGCATTTTGAAGGTCTAAATGAAATTTTAAGGAGAAAAAAGTATCATTTCCTCAATATAAAACAATTATTATAGTAATCAGTTTTAGCACTACTCAAGTAAGGTACAAATTCCACAAATGATTCATGCGTATAGTAATAAATTACCGTTATTACATTATTTTACAACCCTGCCCAGTGTTTAATAGATGACTTGATGAGATGTGGTGTTGTTTTTTTGCTATCATAACTAGGCACTCAGATACGTTTGTTACTGTTCCAGAGCTTCCCATCCATTACCAATTCAGGGCCATCAGGCAACACCAAATAGTAAACTCTTTATCAGGACAATCATCACTCTTGTACTACAAAACTTTGTTGCCCTAAACTTTAGGTGACCTGGCCTGATTACAAATACGTTGACCGCTATGACTAGTAGACGTTATCTATCCGAACTACAAGTGACCTTTTACGGTTGCACTGATCATTTCAGATATTAACCAAGTTATTTTAATGTATCAGAGGATAAACTTCTCAAAATGTACTTAATGTTTGGCTTCAACAGTCAGAACTCACTAATGCAAATGACCTTTTACCATATTACAACATGTCCCAGAAATGTCTTGCCTTAGTCTTTTTATCTCAATTTTCAAACCATTACAGCTTAGCTCCTCTGATTTGACAGGGAACAGATTACACAGGACTGAATGTAGCCCACAGTTTGAATAAGATGATCTGAGACATCTGCTCCACAGAGAAATGAATTATAGTCTCTGCAGGAGATATCAAAATAGTGGAAAATCCCAGTGAGATTACAATGTTAAGTATTTAACAATGCTACGCTTCTATGTTTATTTTCAGGGCTTGAGTATTGCCAAGCTGTTCCCTTTTATTTCTCTAAGTGCAACTGTTTCTTATGCAACATACTCAAAAGCACTCCCTAGGATGTAGTATTGTTGTTGATGTGGGATACTAGCCATTGATGGGGTCATTATATATTATCTGATTTGGGAATGGTGTGAAATTTTAACAAATGCACTGAACTGACATGTACCTTCATTTCTTGGAACAAAAGCTGAGAGGTGCCAAGAATGAGAGGTCTACATCTGGTAAAGCTTATTTATTCACGAAGTAACATGGTTTTAAGCTCTGTTACTGCTATATTCTGTTGTGTTTCAGGTTCAGATCTGAGAAAAGCTAACAGCTAAACAAGCGCACAATATTATATATCACATATGATTAACAAATGAGTCTTTATTATCCATGATGAATTGCAAGAACTATGACTCACACCACATAGGAATAGATTCTGTTTATCAATGTAATTTTTAAATTAGCCTACATTATACTTTGTTTTAAAGCACTTGGACAGTGCTTTAAAACAAAGGCCACCAAAATCAGTTTTGTTGCACACACATAGAACTGACAGTGAGTTTAATTTAGTTGTAATCAAACTTGATTAGATGTTAATGAAAATGTGGTTGGACTTTCCCCACATGAGGTTATTGAGGTAAACGTAAACCACTAGTTGAGTTTTATGAACCCCTCTCTGATCTTTTACAGGAAAATCGCTGCAACAGACCATGAACCCACTGACGCTCGTAAATCTTTTCCCTGTTTTGATGAGCCCAACAAAAAGGCCACCTACACAATCTCCATCACCCATGACAGTGCTTATGAAGCGCTGTCCAACATGCCTGTGGAGGTACGTTCCCTTACTGCTTGAGCCTTCAAAACAATTACTGAAGGTTTCAAAGTGTAGCTTAAACTTTTAAACCAAGTCTTGAACCATCAGTCTGCTTGTATGTTATGCGTTATGTGTGGTTTTCCTTACAGCTCTGGTAAATGAGGTCTGGTTGCATTCATATGCTTGCTTTCTATTCAGTTGATAGACGTTAACTGTAACTCCTAAAACTCTCTTTCACAGAACATAGAAAAAGTGTCGGACCAAAAGACAAAAACATCCTTTAAAAAATCAGTAAAGATGAGTACCTATCTGGTATGTTTTGCGGTTCACCAGTTCCACTATGTGGAGCGGACCTCGAAAAGAAATATACCAGTAAGCACTTTTTTCAATGTTTGTTCTACTGAATCCAGAATTTGCTTAAATAGTTCCTGACAATCAGTATAATGAACTTCTGTGGATTTTCATTATTCATCTCCTCTCCCTTCTGACAGTTGCGGATCTATGCTCAGCCTTTGCAGATCTCAACCACTGAATATGCTGCAAATGTCACCAAGATTATATTTGATTACTTTGAGGAGTATTTTGACATGCAATATTCGATAGAGAAACTTGGTAAATTAGCAGACACTCTTTTTGTCATCGACCCTTATACAATTTGAAGCAGCTGTACACATCATGATCTCATAAAAAAGACACTGATTAATTTTTTATATCATATCTTATTAACTGATTCATATCTTGTCTATCTATGCAATGATTATTGTGACAAAAGAACATTCTGTCTCTGTTGCAGATAAGATAGCAATCCCAGACTTTGGGACAGGAGCGATGGAGAACTGGGGCTTGATCACTTACAGAGAAACCAACCTGCTGTTCGATGAGAACGAGTCCTCCTCAATCAACAAACAGCGAGTGGCCAGTGTCATTGCGCATGAGCTTGTTCACCAGGTTGCTAACCCTATCACACATCTGATTAGTGAATAAGGAAAAGTTACGACTTTTTAATCTCCTGTACTATATCCAGACTGCAGCTTAGATATCATTCATAGCATGCAGCAGTGCTTGAAAGCATACTACAGGTGCTCTGTCCAGGACACTACGCAGAGCGAGGACAATCGAGTATAGTACATCATCAGCCACACGTCAGAAACAAATTGGCAGAACACCCTGTGCTGAGCATGCATCTCATTTTACTGTTTCCTGTAGCATACAATCAAAGAGGGTGAATGTGTCAGATCCATTTACAGTAACAAGGCCGACAGAGAAAAATATGATTACCATAAAGATTATTATCACAGTTACATATTACACTCTCTCAGAAGCATCCAATACAGTTATGTTTTTGGGGTAATCACTGCAGTCACATTGCACACTGATAAGATTATCTATTTATGGCTAGGTCCAAAGTTGTTGGACACAGTTTGAATCCAAAAAAACAATCCGAAGTTACACAGGGCTAAAAATATTATATGATGATATAACAGAATTGTAGAAAACTTTTATAGATGGTCTAAAATCATAATGTAATTAGATCATTTGTAACTGCTTTCCTTGTAAAGACATTCACATGCTGCTGATGCTGCCAACTTTGCTCAAACTCTTTTATTTATTATATATATATATACAGTATATATATATATATATATATATATTATAGTACAAAATGTACAAATGCCTTTTTCCTAGAATGAACACGTTTTATGAAAGGAACAATATACTGGAACAGTATAGGGCTGAATAAGCATGAGGTATTTGGGGTCTACCGTTTAAGGAACTGTTTTGTCTTTAATTTGCAGTGGTTTGGAAATATTGTGACTATGGACTGGTGGGACGACCTGTGGTTGAACGAGGGCTTTGCCAGCTTTTTTGAGTATGTGGGAGTGGAAGAAGCTGAGCCTGACTGGGGAATGGTAAGCACATACCTGAATCATTCAAATATATTCCTAAATAGGCAATATCTCTCTGAAACCATTCAGTTACATTGAGGTTGGATGTCATGTTTATGCCAATTGATCTTGTGTGTTTTCAGAGGGACATCATGCTTATCAATGATGTATTTCCTGTCATGGTTGATGATGCTCTTCTCTCGTCCCATCCTATTATCGTGGATGTGTCCAGCCCTGCTGAGATCACATCTGTGTTTGATGCAATCTCATATAACAAGGTATGGTTAAGTCAGTGATGCTTAACCTAGTGTTGTTAATCTGTCAACTCTATTGGCTATGAATTGATAATTGTGATGTCATTCTATTGTAGGGCGCTTCTATTTTACGAATGCTGGAGGACTTGCTTGGCCGTGACACATTTAGGGATGGATGTCGAGTAAGACGCCTTGCTTTTTACATATATTTTCCAATGACTCCAAAGTTAACGTGTGATGCTGGGAAAATAAGACCCCTTTCTTTTTTTTTCACCACAGCGATATCTAAAAAACTACCCATTCCAGAATGCAAAGACTGCAGACTTTTGGAAAGCCTTGGCTGATGTAAATATCTTTTATTGACCGTACATTAGCATTTTAATGTTTTGTCCAATTTGATCAATAATGTATTAACCACTTCCTTGCTGAATAAAAGTATTAATTCCTTTTTATTAATTTCTGTAAATAATCATATTACCCCAAACTCTTAAACAATAGTGTATCACGGTTTACAAAAATATTTTACAATATTCCTCTTTTTACTGTAATGTAATCAAATAAATGTAGCCTTTGTGAGCACAAGAGTCTTCTTTCAAAACATTTTTCAAAAATCTTAAATATTCTGAACTTTGACTGGCAATATACATCTCTCTTGGGTCATAGGAGAGTGGAGTACCTGTGGCAGACATCATGGACACATGGACCAAGCAGATGGGTTATCCTATGCTGACTCTGACCAACACAGACACTGAAGCTAAACTCACCCAGACCAGGTTTCTCCTGGACCCCAGTGCTAACCCCAGCCAGCCCAGCACTCCCCTGGGGTGAGCCTGATTGTGCCACGCAATGATAATGTCAATGGCATCAAACACCAAAATTCAGTCATTTTACCATGAACCAAATAGGCCCAACATTTTGCAAAAAAAAAAAAAAATTACATAAATGACATGCACACATTAGGAAAATGCATATATTGTATTAGCCATACTGAATTTGCACCAAAATACTGTTTAATCAAATGCACAGCCTTTGACATCAAGAACGAAACATATGAAAAGTGCTTTTGTACTCCTTTTTAAAAGTAGATAAGTAGATTATGGTTGGTTTATCCTTACTGTCTGCAATCAGAACAGATCTGAAACCCATCTTTCAGTCACTGCCCACCAGTTGAAAAGCACTGCTCTGGTATCCTTTAACTAACCCTAAGCTCTACAACATGAGCACAAATAGTAATTCCCCTGATTATTCTTCACAGGAAGGAACACAGATAATGAACTGAACTCTGAACTCTGATTCTTATTTAGTTCACTCAGATGTTTTAACTCTTGTCCCACAGCTACAAATGGACCATTCCTGTGAAATGGAGCACACTTGACTCCAAAAATGCCTCTTTCCAGTTTGACAAGGGAGAAACAGGTGAACAAGATGCTCAGATTTAAAAAAATTTTTTTTTTAGTATTGAGGAATAGGTTGTTTTACTGTTCTGCTGTGTAATTTCTGCCATTGGCCTGTGTTTAATTAGAGGTAGTAATTGCTGGATACTCCCCTGCTACCGATGGTCTCATCAAAGTCAACAAAGACCACATGGGCTTTTACCGAGTAAATCACCATGACCATGTGTGGAGCGCTATTGCCGAGCAACTCTCTGTAAATTATCAGGTATTATTATTCATATTCATTTCTCTGTCAGAACTAAGTAACAGAACTGTAGCTACAAAAAAAGAAAAGAATCCTATAATGTATGGAGTGAGGTTTACCTTGCACAGCACCTACTCGCTGGCCTCCGTTACATATATCACTCCTACTGATAATCTATTATCTATTAATATTATCTATCTATTAATTATTTTATAATCTTACCTGTAATGCAGAGCCAGAGCCTCCGTACTGTTTGCTTCCATTGAAATCACTGTTGAATCGTTGAATCACCTTTCTCGCTTTATGCTGACGCTGCATGCATTCCGCTGTGAAAAACAGATATAAAGATACAGATGCAATATATTAAAATATATACTGAAACGTTATAGAATTGTATATGGGGTTGTGCTAATTACGTTTGGGGTTTGAATTAAATGACAGTTACCACGGACGACAGAGTGATATCGAGATTGACCAATCAGGAATAAATATTTGATCCAAAAAAAAAAAAAAAAGGAGAGAGAGAGATTGACCAATCAGGATCAAGTATTGCAAAGAGCTGTGTAATAAAACATAATAACCCACATAATGCTTATCTTTTTCAGGTGTATAATGCAACTGACCGAAGCAGCTACATTGATGATGTATTTGCATTTGGACGGTGAGTTAGTACAAACATCTTCCAGCTGCAGAAAGCTTATGCTTTCAATCTTGACTTGATGACAGGCAAAAAAAGTAAATTTTAACTTATTTTTCATAGCACAGCTTTTTATGGTTATAGTGGAGGACATAAAGTAAGGATGATGACGTCATGCTTAAAGTGCTGCCTTTTGTTTTGTATTAACAGGGCAGATATTGTCGATTATGGACATGCCTTCAACTTAACAAGATATCTGGCCAATGAAACTGAGTATATTGTGTGGGATAGAGTATCTACTTCTATCTCCTATGTGAGAGACATGTTGGCTGATGATACAGCGCTGTACTCCAAATTCCAGGTTGGATCCCAAAGTATTCATTATACCTTAATGCAAGAAAATAATCAATTTTATAAAAAATAATGTACTATGTTAAATGTGAGATTTATAGCTGATATTCTTTATATAAATGTTAGCCAGAAGTTCCCATTTTATATTTTTTGTTACTGAAATGGTCTGTTTCACGTCATCTCTGTTTAGAAACTCTTCAGTGACCATGTGCAGAAGATATCCAAAGAGCTTGGGTGGAATGATGAGGGGACGCAAACACAGCGGTGAGAAAATGTTTTTTGGCAGAAATAACTAGAAAAGCTTTTCTATAGCAGGCCAAGGATACATTCTTGAATTTATCATTCTTGTAAACCAGATACCTCGGTTTTAAAATGTTGCATATATATATATAAATATATATATATATACACACACACATGTGCTGAATAGTTTGCACGTGTGTCCCCACTAAAAATTCTTCTATTTTGGATTCTCTATTAATTTAATTAAAAAAATCATAACAATTTGATAAAAAGGTTAAATGAAAAACTTGAATATTGTAGTATTTTTATTATTGTTGTTTTTTCATGTACAGGCTGCTGAGAGAGACAGTTTTGGGCATTGCATGTCAGATGGGTGACCAGGAAGCTCTCGACCAAGCCTATGACATTTTCAGTAAATGGATCGATGGAACAATTAGGTAATTACATTCATACATAAATACCTCCAGTGGTCCAATCAGAATGTGTGTATTAAAGAGGCTCTTTATCTGATTGGGGAGCAGCAGTGTGGCTGTCAATTTACGGTTGCTGGTGTACCGATATGGAATGAAGAAGTCAGCATCAGTCCAGAGCTGGGAAATCATGTTTCGCAAGTATGTCTCTGCCACTCTTGCCCAGGAGAAAGACAAGCTGCTCTACGGCCTGGCTTCAGTAGAAGATATCACTCTCCTTCATGGGTAAACTCCGTCTTCCCAGAGCAGAGTTGTCGGATTGAAATGACAGTTCACCAATCAACAAAATGGATAAAACCAAGTTTCCACATTCTTCTTTTTTTTCTGCATGATATACAGTATATATATATATTATTTTTTTTGGTAATTCATTATTCTCAGATATACAGCACAATACAAAAGAAAAGACTCGTCTATAGATACTGCTTCAGATGCTCTCGCTAACAAGAACACTTGACTAACTAATAGCCTAATCATGTATAAAAATACAAATGAAAAATCATTCATTTCTGCTCCTCATTTGAAATTTAGCATGCTTACACTACTATTTGTAGTTGCTTTGGATAAAAGGGTCTTCTAAATGAATAAACCTCTTTGTAGAAGTAAACTAGCACTCAATTATTAATTCATTTATTCAAATGTCTTGCTTTTGTAACAGGTTGCTTGAAGCTGCTAAAAATGAAAGCATTGTGAGGAGTCAAGATGTTTTTACTTTAGTGCAGTATGTATCTCGAAACCCACTTGGCAAAACCATGGCCTGGGACTGGGTCACGCTCAACTGGGATTACCTAGTGAACAGGTTAGTTCATCTAACAGTTGAAAGAAAATCAGCCTTCCCTTTGAGAATAACAGTGGTATATATGATGTCATGTCTGTTTTAGATATACCATTAATGACAGAAACTTGGGCCGCCTGCCCTCCATAATTACTAGTACATACAACACTGATATGCAGCTGTGGAAGGTGAGAAACAAAGGCTGTGTTCGGAACTTACTACTTGCTTTTGCCTTTATAATATGCTTTTGTGTGCAATGTTTTAACTTTAACATATGTTGGTCTCTTTTTAGATGGAGCACTTTTTTGCACTTCATCCGAATGCAGGAGCAGGTGAGATGCCCAGAAAGCAGGCAATAGAGACTGTGAAGAACAACATTGAATGGATGAAACGGAACCTGGATGAGATCCGTGTCTGGCTGGATAACAATGTGGTGCTGGAGAACTAGTGCTGTAATGGGCCAGCATCAGAACAATTTTTCCACCCCCACTAAATTTGTTTTCACAAGTCAATGAATTGCTCAGGGCAGCTTGAAAAAAATCATTTTTAGTTAAGAGCCACAATCAAAAACACTCTCATTACAAAATAGTCTTGAATTCTGTTGGCATGACAGTTAAAGTAACAAATATTCTCTTTGGAACTAGGCATTACACATTTTTAGGCACTGTACATTCTT
This sequence comes from Sinocyclocheilus rhinocerous, assembly GCF_001515625.1. Lineage (NCBI taxonomy): Eukaryota > Metazoa > Chordata > Actinopteri > Cypriniformes > Cyprinidae > Sinocyclocheilus > Sinocyclocheilus rhinocerous. Next base: position 847,683 of record NW_015636034.1, on the reverse strand, counting down.
TATTGAATGTGTTGATTATACATTATAGTAATTATTTGTAAAATGTGTAAATGTGAAATAAATGTCTTAAAGGATGCTTACATTCTTCACGTGTTATGACACATTTTTCAGGTACTTCAATAAAAGAATGTTCTCAAAATATTGTTGTTGTTTTTTCGTAAAAGACTAAGGGCTGGAATACACCACATAACTGCATTTGCACAGATTTTTGCCTCAATTTGGACAAGTTTTGAAAGTCAGTTTGCATATTTTGAGCAGTCAGAAATGACAGATTTCACTAAATATTATGTAGTATATGACAGGCACAGTTTTTTTAGCTTCAGACTTAGATTCCGTTCACTCAGAAGATGTCAAACGTGTTGACATGACGATATTTTCATTTATCATGATGTTTTTGCAGGAGTTTGCTGTTTGTAATTTATTGTATGATGCCCAGTTTTTCTCTGTAACCATTTACAAAGCCTGTTCTGATTTAAAAAGTCATGTAGTGTCTTCCAGCCTTTTTATAAACTATAGACATCTTAAAGATAAATCACAGTGGAATTGTTTTTATTCAAATGAAAACATTTGACGTAAATACAGTATCAACAACATTAATTTCACAGGATTTGCAGTAGACTGATAACAGTGTAACAAGCATCAGACTAAATACTATCAGACTATACTGAATAGCAAGGTCAAAGGAAGTCAATGTCAGTTGAAGGAAGGACATTCATGGTATAAGGACACTTTGTATTTGTATGAAACCTCAAAGTAATTGAGGCCTAGCAGTGTTTAAACATTGGAGCAGACAGAAAGCGTCCAGTGCTGTTTTATGAATGTTTAAATATCTGATCGTCTCATCATTTAGGGGTTGAGTGGTGCAGATGATGCCGTCATTGGAAGTTGGTTGCTAATAGTGATTCTCTGTTTTTTTTTTTTTTTTTTTTAAACTTTTTTCTTTACTTATTTTTCAAGTTTAAGTTTATATTTTTACACATAATTTTTATATTTTATTTTATTTCAGCTTTATTTCAATTAACTGTCTAGGTCATATTTATAAATAAAATAAAATAAAATAAAATAAAATAAAATAATACTGCTGGTACTACCTTGGTAACGCCCATCTGATCTGACCAATCCATGTTGATGCTGTCTAGGCAGTTACTGGCTTTGTATCTCTTCACAGTAACTGAGACGTTGTAGTAGCAGTAGAACATGACCGCTAGAGGAATGATGAAGTTGACAGTGATCACAGTCATTGTGTAGGACACAAAAGATCTGAAATCAAACAGGATTAGTCCCACTTGTAATCCCCACTCCACTTTTAAAATTCACAATCTCTGAAGAAAAGCTTTACAGAGTGGTAAAACTGATAAGAGAGTGGTAAACTAATAAAAAGAGTCTGTAGAGCCTGTACCGGCATTCTTGACTCACGTGTCATTGTTCCTCCAGTTGATGGTGCAGGTGGCTCCTGTGGGGTCGGGAGCACATCCTGCCCAACCAACCATGGGCATAGATGACCAAAACACAGCATTCAGCCAAGCAGCCACAATTACAAGCGTGTATGATACTGTTGTCAGCTTCTGTCCTGTAACAAACACTCATTAATAGATTGCCTAATGCATTTGGCCCCTGTCTTTGAGTAAAGAATTAAACACAAATGACAGTCCTTAGTGCTTCATATTTCAATCAGGTAGTTGTATGGATAGCATACCTATGTCAGGTCGACATATGGTAAGGTATCGGTCAATGGCAACCACAGTGAGCAGTCCAATACTAGTCATTCCGAAGAATATATTCAAGGCAGCATAGATCTATAAAAGAGGCAACAAGTTCTGTTGTTGTTTACATGTACAAAAGTAGCAGACCTAGGCAAAAAATAACAAAATTGTAATAAAATAATACTTTTAATGAAAATGTGTCCCAAATATATTTAATATCTAGCACTGTTAGTGGTATCTTTTGTCATTTCTTAGAAAAAAAGGGAAACATATTTAAAAACAAAAGAAAAAACAACAACTTACCTTGTAGTATTTAGGCCTAAATACACTTTACATAACACCAGATGACACTGGAGTAAATATTACAGTTATACATTTTGTAGAAAATGGAAAAACGTTTTTCAAAACCATAAAAAAGTGAGTGCAAAAAATAAATTTCTAAGAACTAAGAATGTGTTTTTTGACCAATCTTACTCATCATTGACACCCCAAAAATGCACTTTAGCTATGACTATATTCACAATATTGCTTAATTATACAATCAGAATGACTTTGTGTTTATTTATGTGTTGGTTTATGCACACCTGGCAGCCTGTGTAACCAAATTTCCAGCTCCCGTGCAAGTCTGAGGCTGCCGACATGGGGTAACCAATACCGGCTACGCCAATGTCAGTGAAAGCCAGATTGATAATGATAGCATTCGTGGCAGTACGCAGCATCATTTAGGGGTTGAGTGGTGCAGATGATGCCGTCATTGGAAGTTGGTTGCTAATAGTGATTCTCTGTCGTGTTTGACATCGTAACATACCCATGATGGCTCTCCTGAACCTGCAGTCAACAAATACAACTTATTAGTAAAAAAAGAAAAGGAAACAAAGTGGCGTATCACAACAAAAATGGGACAAGGCCTTACTTCTTGTTGGCGATGATATAGATGCAAGGATTGTAAAAGGTGGAGGACTTGGCAAAGAGTGGGGCAATTATGGCCATTGGAGCTGGAATCTTTTTGGGGTCACCAAATGATGCCCACAAACACACAATTGAATATGGAGACCAGGCAGCCAGGAACATCACTATCATTATAATGGACATCTGTAAAAAATAAAGGAGCAGTCAGGTCAAACTGAACCAGAGAGCACACAAAACCTGTCAAGCAGTGTTATTTTAGTAATATATTATTTTATCTCTCTGAACTTCACAAACATCAGCAGCACCACAATGTTACTAGACAGACTGACCACTCCTGCCACCAGAGAGAGAGACACAGACAGGGAGAACAGGAGGTTAAGACATCTGTGAACACACACACACAGACGTTTTCTCATACATATTTCACCACGTCCATTTAAAACATTTCCCGTTTTCAGTTTTCCATTTTACACACACACCCCCTGCTGGTTACCTCACACGCTTGGCTAATTCTGTAAATGTCAACTTCAAGGAATGCTTAAAAACATTGTGCTGAATCTAGGCCTCAAAGACATTTCTCTTTTTAGATGCCAACTCAAAAACTTGGTAATTATTCAATTAGTCAAAAAGTGTCAATACATTTATAGCTAACTGCTAACATCAAAAACACTAAGTACACACACATACACACACACTATGCTCTTTACCTGCAGTTATGAGGTATGCAGCAACAATATTGTGTTCAGTTTGTGTGAAGGCGCTCTTTTCACCATATACGGTCTCAGCAGAAGCGTTCAGGAATCCAGATGCCATCTCTTTGTCACACATAATCATATATATACATTCACATCTGTTCAGACAAAATCATGGGGCTTGAAAGAATCTGAAGTCCAGACTCCCCCTCTTCAGATCATAAAACTGTGTGTGCGTGCTTAGGGGATGTAGAAGGTTACGGGGTGGTTGTGGGAATGAAGGGCTGGAAAAGCATTGGCCTGGATTATGTTCTCTAATTATGTTTTCTGCTTGGTTTGTGAGGACTGAAGGAACTGTTGTTTCTGTACTAATCCTCACATGAAAGCTTTTCATTCCATGCAACAGAAAAGCTTTCTTGGAGCGTGGAGTGTATGCCTTTAACATAGCCTATTTCAGTTTTTGAAACAAGAAAAGTGCAATAATATATTGATAAGCAAAATTCAGCAGTCCAAACGTTTAGCTGATGAGCATCTAAAAAGTTTGAGACCCCAGGAACCAGAATTGTGTGTAATACAGATAAATGAAACACTTCCTACAGCATTTTTGTTATTTCAAGAATGTCAAGTTTGGATTAAACAGCTTGTTTAATATAAAGTGGAGCTTGTTACTTTGAGTGACCTATTAATAAGTAAATTTAGCTTATTTGTAACAGACTAAAACAGAGAAAAATATGATGATCAGTTTTAAAACACAGCTAAAAGTAAAGGTTCCAAAAGGGGATTTTGCAGCAATGCCATGGAATAACCTTTTTTGGTTTCCCCAAAGAATATTTCAGTGAAAAGTTCTCAAAAGAACCATTTTTTTCCTTAGTGTGAGGAACATCTTTGCACTACGAAGAATCTTGTGCAATGGAAAGGTCATCAGTGGAGACACCGATGTCAATAAAGTAATATTTTTTACCAAACATTCCATAATGCGGTGCACAAGGGATACCAGATTGTTAGACCTGTGACAACTTAGTGATCGGTTTATTTTGAGCTATTTAAACAACATTCTTTACTAAGAACACCGTGATGCAAGATATTTAAAAAACTTTTCAGAGAATCTAATTTTATTCATTTTGAAATAAAATTCAAAGCTAATGGCCAAATAAACAAAACTGACTAAGGAATAAGGAAAGAAAAAGCTAAGATAACACTACGTACATAGGCTACATAAAGTGCTTTTTTAACTTTTTCTTACTTTTACTTTTTTACTTTTAGTCAAGCAAAGCGCACGACACTGACAAGGTACGCGATACAGTACGAGACCAAACGCCATTTCAGCACGTCTCCACAGTTTTCTTTAATTATAATCTACATATTATTATTATAAACACGATATATAAAGGCCTGAAGATAAACTCACTTTACTAATCTACAAACATCAAAACCTCAAATACCTTCATTGACATAAACAGCAACTCCAACATTAACCACTAGATGGCCTTGTTTGCACGGACTCTCCTTGGACGTGACGTTTGAACGGATATTACGTACCCGGAAAGGCTTGTGTTTTGTGTCATGTGATGATCGCACATAAACAAGTGAGGAACTTTTTATAAAACCGGGTTAAATTGAAGGTAATTTTGCGTATTATGATTTTAACAAACGTTTCCTCCATTTATAACAATTTACTAGATTAGAGGTGTTAGTAGTTAGTAAGACGTTACTGTCAAACGAGACAATGAGATGCATTTCAATGCATTTTCAACGAGATGTCATTTCGTGTAATTTCCTCGTCGTTCTTTACTCTTTTTGCTACAGGGTGCAGCAGGCGATCTACATAGTCAATCTAATGAATATGGCAGATGTGAGTATATTTGTAATGCATTTGCTTACGTTTTCTTGGATGCGTTCTTAATGCGTTTGATTTAATTATTACAGAATCTGAGGAGTTATTTGTATAAACAACTGCCAAGGTAAAAAGATTTGTCTTGTATTTTGCACAAGTTTTCTTCATTTTGCATTCGGAGTAATAACTGATCATTTCTCTTCATCATCATCAGTGTTGAAGGACTCCATGCAATAGTAGTGACGGATAGAGATGGAGTCCCTGTAATCAAAGGTAACAGCATCACCTCTGACTTCCAGGTCTGTTTATATATCTGTTGAAGCATTATCTGAGATTTTGCTTGTTTTCCCTTTTAGTTGCCAATGACAATGCTCCTGAATATGCATTGCGGCCAGCGTTCCTGTCCACCTTTGCTTTGGCAACTGACCAGGGCAGCAAGCTGGGCTTGTCCAAAAATAAAAGCATAATTTGTTACTACAACACATACCAGGTACTTTCTTTACACAAATCAAAGTACATTTGACTTACTGCTTGTTAAGGTTTCTAGATTTCTGGTTTTAATATGTCCCGTTATGTATTTCCTTGACAGATTGTACAATTTAATCGATTACCCTTAGTCATAAGTTTTATCGCAAGTAGTAATGCTAACACAGGTGAGTCTCCACAGGTAGTATAAAAATTGTATGTTCATTATAATAACAACTGAATGATCAATATTTTTTTCATATTTAGGTTTGATCTTTAGTCTTGAGAAGGAACTAGTTCCTCTGATTGAAGAACTAAGGCAGGTGGTGGAAGTAGCTTAGCAGTTATTCATCTCAGCACCTTCAGACATTTGGATGAGGATAAGAGAGTCGGATGTCTTGATGCCTCTATGTGTTCTAGTTCATACACACACATATGTACATACATAATGTTGGATGGTCTTGATGCTGTATGTCTTTTATGAATGTAACCTGCTTTGGTTTACAAAAATAAATTTTATTTATTGACTTTTTTAATACATTTTTACAAAAGGGGCATCTTGGTTTGAAAATGGGTTTTATGTACATGTTTCTAAACAACACGAGTGTTCACTATTAGTTAACACATCACAGTAGCATTGCTACTTAGATAATTTATAATTTTATTATAAATTTACTTTGGTGATCTATAGAGTGCTGCAGGGATTAAGTATTTTTGTAGCCTAAAACCCAGTAACAAGTTAGCATTTTAGCACTTTCAGTTCCATCATCCTGAAGTCAGCGGGGTTTTTGAGTGGGCTTTTGGTTAAAAGCCTGAAATAAGGTTTGTGGTTAGTTTTAGTTTTTTAGTTTTTTTTTTCCTCTATGAAATGTGCTATACAAATAAACTTGCCTTGCCTTGCCTAATCACTAGTCTGCATTCACAGCCTCATTATGTAGTATATAATTCCACTCCTGTGAGATATTCTAACTCTAACTTTCAGGGAAAATATTTTTTATTAGTAGTGGTGATGTTTGTTTATATCCTACATTTGGCTTTTTATTTCCAGTTATTATATTTAAGCTTTAAAATTCATACATTGTGTTTATTTATTAAGCTTATGATGAGGAACAAATCCAAAAGCTAATGGAAAATTCCTGTTGGGTTTTTGGCGAGAGAACCAGGGTGATTCTAGCTTCCAGGTTGGCATACAAAAATATGTAATTACAGCAGCTCTCTATTCTGGAAAAAGCTTATTGCATCCAAAGGATTCAACAAACAAAATTGCAAACATGTATATAAGGGGGAATGTACATATGTTTAAAAGCAGACACACTGTTTAACTTGGGGTTGGAGAAGAATGAGAAGAACTGAAAGCTCAACACAGAACACATTATGGGAAAAAAACCAAAAACAAACTGTTGTCAATTATAATCTCAACACTGGTAGTGCACCGCCTCCAGATACCTTTATAAAGCACAATAGCATGGTGCCTTGGGACTGTGCTTCTCTTCGATGTAAAAACTTGTGTTATTCATTGCGCAAAAGATATTTTAGGTGTGATCAGTTGTACAACCATGATGCCAAGAACACAGAGCATCAGATGCAGTTAATGAATCCTCTGTATTTACTAATATATAACTGCACACAGTTTGCATTTGCTCAGCTAATACTTCTCTCCATGTTGAACATCATCGTCCTTTCTTTATCTGTGACTGGAAATACAGGGTAGTCATCATTAGAGATAAGGACAACAGACAGACAAATATATCTGCAGTATGATTAGACTGGTAAAGTGGGGTCAGATTAATTTATTTCCACAGGAACAAATAAATAATACATTCTATTTGACTTGTTAACTATTACATACATTGATTATTCATAGTGACTGTCCTTTCATGGTTAACTTTGGTTCCTCTTACCAGTTTCCATCGTAGTATTTTAATCCATTCATCTGCCTCAGCACCAGATTTTGCACACAAATAAAACGTCCTCTCGGGGAACACCAGGCTATAGGGGAAAAAAAAAAAAAATCTTAAAGGTTTCTGTTACACCAAATACACAAAATAATGATCTTTAAAAAAGCATCATATGACCCCTTTAATAATGAGATTTATTTTGAAGTAAAAGGCTGAAGCATGGGTTGGAAAATATGTGGGTAGGAGGAAGTCCATGTATAGGAGTTTCTGACTACACTTCCTCATTACTGAGAATCACTTACACGTAGGAAAATATCAGATACACATTAAGATATTAACAACAGAATATTAGGATTTTGATATAAAATTGTAATTACTTCTTATTACTTCTTAGTTTACTTTGTACACAGACAATGTGAATTTTGATTCATGCTTTGCAGATTGTACTGCTGATTTAGTGTGCACAGGAACTGTAAGCGCTCAGACACTTGAATGCTGCAGATATACCAGCTCATTCTCAGTTGCCAAAAATAGCCAATAATTTTATGGTTGGCCAATTGCAGAAGTTTCAGATGTAAAAACAACAGGATAACTAGTCTAGCACAATAGTAAAGCGTCTTACTTTTATAACTTTGCTTTTGTAATTGAATGAAACATTTGAAGGCATCTCTATTATGAGTAATATTTTTAACTACCACTCTTGTCATTAAAAAAAAAATGCCTTTCAGAAATTAACTGGCCTTGTTGATGACATTTCTGAAGTTGAACTACAGCAGTAAACCAGGGTTATTATCGTTAACTAAAAATAAAACCATAAAAAATACAAATGTACAAAATATAAATGTAAACTTTTAGTTTAAGTCTAAGTACTAAAATAACAACAACAAAAAAACGTGATAAAAAACAATATAGACATTTTAAAGAACTAATAAAATGAATTACAAAAGCAACAAAATTACTCAAACTTAAAATATAAGAACAAATTTAATAAAATATAAAAATCTAATTCAAAATATGAACAAAAACTACAACTGTATATCAATGATACTAAAATATCTCTGCAGCCAACAGGATAAAGGTTTGTAACTGTAATTACAGTTTCAATTTAAGGAAGTTGATATTCTCAAATTGTGAATTTTGCCAAAGAAAAAAGAAAAAGAAAAGAAAAACGTGCATAATGTAGGTTTCATGAATTACGACCATATTATAAATCTCTCACCAGAAGCAGTTAACCCTCTCCTGACTGTAATCAAACTGCACAGCAGAGCACTCTGTCAGATCCAGGGTTCGTATTGGCTCTACAAACTGAGGAGACAGTTTTCTGTGAGATAAACAATCAACTTTAACTCTTATATGATTATACATCTCATTGTACAAAATACACAGACCTACCATTTTATCTTTAAAATATTTAAGTTCATATCTATTCAGTGTGAACCATCTCTGCTTCCAGTTCTGCCCAGAAAATAAATAAAGATGAAACCATCAGCCAACAAAACTAGGTCTAGGTTTGCTCTAGAACCAGTTTAACCCAGTTACAATTTACCTTATTAGCTTGGAACTGACATTTACTGCAAACACTGGTTGAATTTTTTTAATTAGTCTATATTGATATAGTAACCTATGCAACCATACCTTGATGATCGCTCCTTGTTTAACCAGATAACCTTCTTTAGTGCCAAGCTGTTGACAACATAAAAAGACTTTCAACTTTACTCTTTCAAATATGTGTGTATGTAGGTCTGTATTATGTCACTTGGACTTACTGCTGGAGCATTAGGCACCAGGTCGTTTTCATGCCGGCCTGTCTGCATGGCCGTATGCACACACACCGTCTCATAAATGGATGGTTCTTCCACCTGCCGTGGGTATGGGAACCGTAGCACTATCAGGCTTCCTTGGTTACAAGAGTGAAACAGGAAACAGGGTCATTGTGCCAGAGAAGTGCTGAAAAGCAGTTTGTGAACTGTAAATATAGCTAACCTGTCTCGCTGCCTAGCAGCGGCTGATTGGCAAAGTGACTGCAAAAATCCTGAAGGGAAGGAAATTCATTGAAGCCAAAGGAATATTTGCCAAACTGCCGCCGGACATGAAAGTGTTTCACCGAATCCTTTGCTCTGAAGAAGTTTGGAGATGAAAAAGCAGTGAGGAAGTGTTGTCTTGCTGTGTCTGAACTCTCATTATTGTTCATTGTTAACTTGTTTATAGAACTGGTGTATAAAAGCGATACCACACCTAGTTGTATTGAAATAGGCAGTTAATTATTTCTACAAAGTCACACACTATAAATGAGGTGCCAAACAACCAGGCATTTAAGCATCAGTCAGAGTCACAGTGACCAGGCAGGTTACTGCCTCATGGCTTGTGTGAATCAGATTCTATATATTTCAGTAGGAGTCAGAATAAGTAGCTTTACTTTAAAGACACAAGACAAAGTGAGGTTTACAGCTGATACATTGAAAAGGGGAACTGAAAAACCAAGTAATCTAAATAACCACAGAAAATAAGAGAAATGGAAAAATAAGAGGACTAACAAAAACCATATTGGTTCATCCTTTGACTTTTTAACTTGCTTGCTTAATAAAAGGTAAGAGGAAAACTCATTTTAGAAATGTCGAGTGCCTATATTGCTGCAAATAACTTAAGGTCAGATAAGTTCACTTAGGGTATTAAATATGTTCCGCTTCGCGTCGGGTGGTTCTTTGCCTCCACGTAGTGCATTTAAAATCTTTTAACGCACGGCTAGCCGTTGATTATCCCTTACATATACTGTATATATACACTACCATTCAAATGTTTGGGGTTAGTAAGAAATTAATATTTTATTCAGCAAGGATGCAATAAATTGATCAAAAGTGACACCAAAGATATAATGTTTAAAACATTTCTATTTTAAATAGATGCTGTTCTTTTAAACTTTATATTCACCAAAGTATCCCGAAAAACGTGTGTACAAAAATATAAAGCAGCGCAACTATTTTCAACATTGACAACAATACGAAATGTTTATTGAGCAGCAAATCAGCATATTAGCATGATTTCTGAAGGATCATGTGACACTGAAGACTGAAGTTATGATGCTGAAAATTCAGCTTCGCTATCACATGAATGAATTACATTATAAAATGTTTTTAAATAGAAAACTGTTTAAGAAAAGAGACAGGCCTACCTGCAAAGTGCTATAAGAAGTTTTAAATTAGTAAGGATATTTTTAATTAACTAAGTCTACCATGTCTTTACTTATTACATGTCTTTACATTAACTTATTACAGTGTCTATTGTCCTAGGCACACTTGCACTTTTGGGGTGAAATATAACCCTGACATATTGCTATCACAATTTGTAATGATAGCATTTGCTGGTACATTTCTCCATAAATTGAATGGAGTGCACACAAGGAAAATATTCAAGACTATTTGTGTCTGAGCATACTGCACTTTAATATCAAAGTGATTCAGCTGAGTGGACCACAAATTACTTATACACTTTTGTCCAAAGTGGACATTTCTTACCGGACAGACAAAGCAAAGCAGTCAGGTCCTTTGTTGCTGTTTCTGAGTAAAAAATTCCCATCCACCCCATTCGAAAGGAGAAGAGCTTCGGCTGCATGCCGGGACAAATCATAATGATACCAGCTACAGAGAGAAACAGAATGGGGCAGTTGAACACCAAGCCAAGTTGTATATCCATTGACTGTCAACATCCACAGTTACCAGACAGCTTTTTTGGAAATGGGAATCTGGGTTAGACAACACAACGGATACGTGTATCATATATTGATGCACAGGAGTGATTTCTCTTAAAACAACTATAACACATCACTGCATTGCCGCAGCAATAAAAAAAAAGCCGACACGTCATTTGCATATTTTACTTAAATGGAAATCCATTTAGGATTGTCATGTATTTCAAGAAAGTTGTACACAGCACCATGCTTTTCTGTTTAATAGACTGATATTACAGAACAGCGACCTTGATACAATAACCTGCAGGCTGTATTGTGCTGTTTAATTACATAATGTAGTGACATATTTGCTGTTGTTCCAGTATGCTGGTATTGATATGGTGTGATTGTCCGTCATTATGCCTACATATCAAGTAATGTCCTTAGCATAATGTTATGGGGTAAATTTTATTGTAATGCAAAATAAATTCATGAATAAAATAAGCTATTAAAATGGTCAGCTATGTACATGTTCTAACAATATTTGTTGTAAAACCTAATTTATGGATGGGATGATTCTCATGACTGTTTCAACAGTCCTTTGACAGTCCAATGTAAAACATCCATGCATTACTGTAATTAGTATGGAGGTAAAAGTGCTTACAGGTCATGAAAATAATGTCACAATGTAAACAAACAAACAAACAAACAAACGAATGAATGAATGCACGCATGAATGAACGAATGAATGAATGAAATTATTGGTCCTAAAACAGGCTTCTTTTGGGGTGAAATATAACCCTGACATGTTGGGATTTGTGGGATTTTGTAAAAAGTCTTTGTTTAATTACTATAAAAAATAAAATGTTCACTGAAAAAGAATGCTTTACGTTTGTTTTGTTATGTTGCCCTTTAACAAAAAAAAAGTTAAATTATATAACAGTGAATGAGCAATCGGTTTTCTTCAACCCTTTCATTCACAATAATTGAGTAAATTGATATTTAGTATTTCCTCATTCTTTCACTGACGCCGCTATTCAACAACAAACAGGTGTAGCTACAAATCAAATAAACAACGGCACTAACCAGACAAGATTTTGTTTTCATAAACTTATGTTGGTTTTTTTTATTAGCCTATTTGTTTTCATTTTAACATTTGCGTATAACACTGTAAAACAACATGATAAACTACTTTCACAAACAGATTTAGGCCAAGAAACATAAAAGAGGATCGGAGATTAATACACAAACTTCATTTAGGGGAGTTTAAAATAAAATAAAAAAAGTGTATGGTTATTGCACTTAACTGAGCTTATGTGCTTTCTGTCTGGTATAGGATAGCCTATTATTATTTAATGAGTTGTGAATATGCGTTTAGAAAGGTCCAAGTAGGTCAAGAAATGAACAGAGGGTTGGTTCACCTCACCTGACTGACTCCAGCTCGTCGAGGTCTTCCCCGCTGCTCCGTGTTGAGCTGACACTCATGGTTTGATCTGCAGTGACTGGAGCAGGTTTTCAGTGAGCCGCTGGTTCACTGTCAGTCCCTCAGTCAGCGCTAATGTCTGTCAGGTCGAAGTACAACTGTTGCGCACGTACAGCTGCTAATTACGCTACAATCGAAAGCGACAGCACAGGGAAGTCCGATAGATCCGCCCACAGATGACAGATGAATGTCGTTTTCATTTAGGGAACCATATGCTGATTTGCACTAGTTCTCATAAAAGACTGGCCACCAGCTCCAGCACAATAATAATAATAATTATTATTAAAATAATTAGGCAATAAGGTACGTGTTGTGAATATAGTCATTATGACTGAAGGTGTTATAGGCACGACGGTTAGAATATAAGGACACAATAGTATAAGAACAAATCATGTAATTAGACCGTGATTTCATGAAGTATAATTATTAATAGGTATTCTTCCGCTAGAGGGCGAACTATCTGACATATGCAACAAATCAATCAGTTTATGGACGCTGCGCACTGATACGGTGAACCAGTTTTTCTCGTCACATCTGTTATATTTACATTTATTTATTTAGCAGATGCTTTTATCCAAAGTGATTTACTCATGAGGAACATAACGAACAATTCGTCACAGAGTCCAATCCTTACAAAAGAATTCAGATTGATAGTAGGAATGTGTGTGCACCTACCTAAGCTAACTGATGATTAAATGCACACTTAGCCTACTTTACACAATATGTACTCAAAATTCATCAAATAAATATTTAAAAAAGAAAATGCATATTAGTAGAATGTATATCAAAATGTTGACAATGCCAAAAAAACAGAATTAATAATAAGTGTCCAGAATGAGTAAATGCTCATTTTCACAAAATGTAGTATAATTATGTATTATTTTTATTCATGTACATCTTAATTGACCTGAAATGTATGAGGGAAATGCTTTCAGATTAAAATAAAATATGAAACATTTGAATTTACTTGTTCTCTGCCTTCAGGCCAGGGGACTGTTTTACCTTGCCAAACGATTCAGTGCTTGATTTAGACTGAATCTCCATTTGAATCACTGTGCAGAACAGACTGTGAGAACAGACTCAAAAGAGTGAATAATTTGCCAGTCGGGTATCTTGTATTTTACGCATAGTAATGTAGGTAGTTTGTGTGTCTGTCGCCACACTGCTACTTAGAAAAAATAGGTTGCTACTGAAATTTTTTATAATATAAATGTATCTATAAATTTTAATGCTATTTTAAAAGTAGCGTCACTACTGTCAAGCTAATAAAATATGTAAAGCTTGTAGCACCAATATACTTTATGCCAGCGCTGTTAATAGTAGCATTTTGCTCATTTTTCGTAGCCTACATAATATTTGTTGTAGCAATGATATCGGCTGCATCCGACAGGTTAGCCACCTGACTTGCTGCTTTGCTGTTATTATCGGCAGAGTTAAAAATGCTCCAGTTACTAACGTAACCTCGGTTCTCTGATATAAAGGAAACAAACATTGCGTTGACACACTTCTGGGGGGAAACTCCTGTTTACTCTAATACTGAAACTTGATTTGTTCGTGTAGCTTTATGTAGCTGCCCAAACAAATGGATAAGAGTGGGAAAAAATCAGTGCCTAAAAGGCAAGGACGTCCAAGTTATAAAAACTGGCTAAGGAAGATGGCGAAGACCAGCCGGCTGCCGCACAGATCTCACCAATTGAAACTCCCCTGGACCAAGCCCAGGAGGAGGCCATTTCTCTGGTGGAGTGGGCCCCCACTTCAATAGCACACTGTAAGCCCACTGAGGCGTAAGCCAGGGCTATAGCATCAACTATCCAGCAAGATGTTTCTGCTTCGTTAATGGCAGCCCTTTAGAGAAGTCTACAAAGCATACAAAGAGCTGCCAAAAGTGGCTAGAGCGCTCAACATACACAACATAAGAGAACCGAAGCACAGTGAATTGGCACCTTGCTCATCCTCTGGGTTAGGAAGAGCTGGATGGGTGATAACTTGTGCTCTAAACGGAGTGGAGAGCACTTTAGGCACATAGCCGTGTCTTGGTTTTGAGGACGACTCTACAGTCATTAGGCCCAAACTCAAGGCATGAAGCACTGATTGACAGTGCTTGTAGGACGCCCACTTGCTTGACCGATGCTAAAGCCAAAAGGTTGTAAGCTCCAGGGGCCGAAAGTCCGACTGGATTGGCTCAAAGGGAGGGCCTCGTAAGGCCCTAAGGACTATGGATAAGCCCTAAATTGGCACAGAATGAGGACGAAGTGAGTTCAATCTCCGAGCTCCCCTCAGGAACTTAACGATAAGATCGTTTTTGCTGACTGACTGGCCAGCCACGAGATCCTGATTCGCCGCGATGGCTGCCACATGACTGAAGTTGTCAGTTCACTAAGTAAATGCAGAGCTTTATCAATAAACATCCAGTATAAGAATAGTGGTACACAAACAGGATTTGCAACACTTTACGACATGACACGTAGGTTCCCTGTTTTCTCAGTCTACAAATACACCGGGACAAGAGCGTTGAATGCGCAGGATGAATTTCCAGCAATGGTTGAGCCTCAGGTGATGTTTCTCATTGTGGTTTGTTTGTATGTTTCAGATGTTCATAAATCAGAAACATTTTAATTCATTTTATGTACGTGTTCATTTAGTCCCTAATGCATTCAAGTTGATTTAATTGTTCTACTGACTATGACTCTCTGCTATATTGTGCTCTTTAGCTTTATCCTTCAAATGATTAGATGGGAATGGAATATGAAAATCAGTCTACAACAAGAGACTTTAAGCTCTTTTTTTTTTTTTTTTAGTTCAAGAGACTTTTCAGCTGTTTACCAGCTCTCATGCTGCTGAAAAAGAAACTGCTGAATCTAATTAATTTCACGCTGACCAATAGTGTGCAACTGGATGTCCCGCCACACTTGGAATAATATGGAAAATGAACATAAACTGTTCATGAAAAATCCCTGCTGTGACAAACACAACATTCATAGTGTCTTGGCCTGTACTAACAGGAGCTCTAACTGACAGAACAAACTTGAGGAGAGTAAAACCTCTTTCACACGTGCACTGCATTTTGCTGTTATGACATTACAACAAATACATGGGTCTCACAACAAGCAAAGTGGGACATAAATGAAGAAGATAAGTTGAGCAATTTTAGTGGAGGACTGAACAACTTAAAATTTTTCTGAAAGAAAGGTTTAATGCCAAGTGTACAGCTGTTTGACAACAACTGTAAAGAGCCTTTACAATCAGGGTGGCGAAGAGTTTGGGCCAATTAATTAATTAATTATTTTAAAGTTATTAACTCCAACTAATAGGTTGCTTTGCTTACAAGTTCACCTCAAAACACATGTAGTATGCAAGTGGAACTGTACAACCTATTTTAGTTGACTCAGCTAAAAAGTATGAATTATGCTGAATTTGAACTTGAATTATGCTGTCTGTAAACTTAATTTGTTCAGCAATATTAACAGTTTGCTTCAAATGTGTGTTAGGTGAACATTCTTTCATTAGAAAACTGTCAATAAAGATAAATCTTGCTAAAATGTTGCTATTGTACATATTCGTGGGTCTTATTTACTTTACATTTCTACATGTGTAAATGTTATATATGAATATCTGTTAATAATAATGAATAGTATTTCCCCCCTGTAAATAGGGTAATCATCTTTCTCCATTGATGGCCATCCCAAAGTAGAATTATTATTAATTAATTTGTTACATTTATATAGCGCTTTTCTGGGTACTCAAAGCGCTTTACATGAAAGCGGGGGAATCTCCTCAACCACCACCAGTGTGCAGCATCCACCTGGATGATGCGACGGCAGCCATAGTGCGCCAGAACGCCCACCACACACCAGCTTATTGGTGGAGAGGAGAAAGAGTGATGAAGCCAATCAGTGTATGGGGATGATTAGGAGGCCATGATGGTCAGAGGCCAATGGGCCTTATACCCCTACTCTTTTTCAAGGACATCCTGGGATTTTTAATGACCACAGAGAGTCAGGACCTCGGTTTAACGTCTCATCCGAAGGACGGTGCTTTTTACAGTATAGTGTCCCCGTCACTATACTGGGCGTTAGGACCCACACAGACTGCAGGGTGAGCACCCCCTGCTGGCCTCACTAACACCTCTTCCAGCAGCAACCTAGTTTTCTTAGGAGGTCTCCCATACAGGTACTGACCAGGCTCAGCCCTGCTTAGCTTCAATGGGCAACCAGTCGTGGGCTACAAGGTGACATGGCTGCTGGCCATAATATTATGCAGAATTATTTGGCCAGGGCACATACATTGCTAACGATTTAAGTATATGTTTTGCCACTGGCTATTGAACCTGTGGACTTCTATTTTCCCTGTCTGCTGCTTTGGTATGGCAGCTCAGGAGTCATAGCCATAGTAAGTACAATATGGTTGTTATTCTAAACAGACCCTAAAAATAAAGTAGACAATAGAAAATAAAAGAAGAATAGGATAAAAGCATCTGCTTAATTAATAGGCTACATAAAAATGTAAAGTGCATATCTTTGCTGTACAGTTTGACATTAGAATGTTTTCTCAGATCACTCCCTGGCTGTGAAATATAAGAAATTGTTTAAGATTCTAGACTCTAAATTAAACTTAGCAACATGCTAATGAAATTGAGTCTCCCATGTGAGCACTATCTGTGTTGCTGCCTGTGAAGAACATTCCAAATCAGTCACTTATAGAACTTCCATGATGATTAGGTTGCTGTCTAAGCGAGCTGCATAGGCTTTGGAACAGAGACTTGCTTGTGCAAAAGTTCTGAAAGCTGCTCTGAATCTAAACAGTTGTGAAATGTTTCAAGGCCTCATGGGGAAAAAAGAGATACATTTTAATTAAGAACTTGGTTATGAAGAATAATTTACATGTCCAGTACATTATTAGACTGATTTACCTCAAAATGTCACTACTTCTTCTTCGTCTTCATAGTATTTACATAAGATGAGTCTTCAGAGGAGTCATTTGAGTTTTCAAAAGCTGGTAAATTCTCATTTATGCCACTGTACAAATCAGAAATTAAATTACATGGTAGTTTTGCTATTTTTCATTCACCTGTGGCATTTAAAAAAGCAACATTAAAATGTCACAGCTTAAATTCAGGAATCAGAACAAATGAAAGAGTTAGCAGCAGTGATTAGTTGAATTGTGTATGTAGTCGAGTTAAAGTACATGTGTAATCTATTGTGATATAATATAGTAGGCTACTTATAGCTAACACTTGTTTATGCTGCCATCTCCTGACCACAGCACATTTCCCCATACAATATTAAGCGCCATATCAGCCTCTCATATCCTTATAACGCTCTTATGCAAAAGTGTCATGCCCATTCAAACATTTTTTAAGCCAAGTCGACTTTAAATGCAACTTCTAACTTTGAAAAGTTCTTCAAAAGTTTAGTAAAAAAAAAAAAAAAGTTGTCTGCAACTATTTCTGAATTTACACTTGGTTAATTTCTGTACAATAAAGCAGCACGTGTGACAACTTGCCCCAACCAGACATTTTATTAATTGTATCCTTTTCTGAATCAAAACTGTTGTATGTTACCTGTCTTGTGTGTGCCATACCCTAGTCATTTTGTATTTTTTCTGTTAATTTGCCCTTCATTGTTTAAAGATATTGCATGTGAATGTACTCAGTTCTGTTCCGTAACAAAAAACCTTACTTTGTAGTAACCTGGCCATCTTGTGACTCAAAATGACTGCTGACAGTAGTAAAAATGACTATGGGTGACTTCATCTTAAATTTTTACATTGAAGTCACCAGGAAAAAAGCACAAAAAAAAACATGGAGCTGGATGTAAGAGAACTTAAAATAAAGTAAGCATGTCTTATGAGCTGCTATTGAGTGTACATTATCACCCTTTATCCCAGTTATACAACTATAGTGGTTCACAAAGACTTTTATTTTGTAGTCTGGACATCTTTCCTCTGTTGTTTATACCTGTTGTGTATATGTTCATATTCTAGCAGTAGTCAAGTTTTAACGTTTTGAGTATTTTATTGCAAATTTACAAATGGCTCACATAAGATGTAAAATAATGACTATAAATAATGTTTTCTAGTCAATGACTCAAAATCATCTTAGATGATCATTCTGGATTATTAATTCACATTTTCAAAATTCAAGCATTCACTTTCGCAATGAAAATAAAATTGCATTGAAGTATAAAAAGCAATCTAGCATTCATAATAAAATACTGGACTTGTCCATTTGTAATGCATGCAGTCAGTATGTTCACTCTCAGATTGAACACACAAATGGACATCAAGGACCTTGGTTCACAAATACATTAGCTCCTGTTTATGTTCGCCTCATTTTATTCCTGAGCATGGAAGGTTCATTTAATGTAAAGGCCTCATGATATTGAACTTCTCCATGATCAGATACAGTATCAAACAGACACAGTCATGCTTCTTCTAATTATTAAGAGATTACCAGAAAAAAAATCATTTAATTTGATCATTCCTATATTCTCAAAGAGTAAGACCATCATTTGCAGTTTGCTAGAATAAATATGACTGTGGGAATTTGTGTTAGTTTACGCACATGTTAGTGTTATGGGAAGTGTGCGAGCTCATTTTCTCATGGTCTATGCAGTTGTGAAGTTCTGAATTTTTTACCCTCAATAGCCAAAAATGGAGTATTGCATTTAAGTAGGAGCAAAGTAGCCACACTATGTTGGCAAACACTAGCCACATTCTAACCCACAATTCATCCTCACAACTCTGAGGTTCTTGCGTAATTAAAAATGCCACAGGCACAGCCTTGTGAAATGTAAAAATTTCTTCTCTGAATATCTTTTGTCTACAAAAGCCAGACTCCAAGTCTATTCTGCGATCACTGGACTGGAATGAGTTTGCGATGCAGTTCATCTGTAAGCTCCACAGAGCCCAGGTACTGTACATCACTGTGAAAACACTTGCTGGGCAGAGAAAAGCCAGATCTGATGTCTGACTGGTCAGAGTATCTGCCGATCATTAAAGTGCAAGAATATATGGTCACTATTTGAACTAATGACCATGTTTACATGATCAAGGGCAACTTTCTTATTGGTCATGAGAGAACAGCGCCTGCTTCAGCTATACATTCTGTTAAATGGGGCATGTCAGCATTCACACTGAGGTTCTGAGGGACGTGTCTGGAGGACAGTCTTTGAGCAGCTTTGTTCTCCTTCCACTGCCGTAAACTCGTGGAATAGTCTTGTGCTGAGAGTATCTCCATTTTCTGTGCTCTCACCAGGTCAGATGGACAGATAGTGCTACAAAAGGCACGACACAGGATCCTGTGACACAGAAAGAGCCAAGAGTTAATTACACCGTACCATCATGACAAGATAAAACCATGAGAGACTGATTCCAATAAAGTTTGTCAGAAGTCTTTTTTTTACCAGTTACTGTGGCAACACCCACAGGCATCTTTTCTATGCAGGTAAAAGGAATACAATATAGATCCTATCTACTTGAATTGGGAACAACTGAAAACTAGTTTGTCAAGACTGGATTTCAATAACAGTTCTTAAATAACAGTGTAAATAATGTTGCTTCTTTAGCTTAAATCACACTATACAATTTTGTACATGCAGGTTCTTGCCTTTACTGTGAAAGATATATGCAGCATTGCCTTAGAAATAGGAAAAAACCTAGAAGTAATCTTTGTGTCGGAAGTGTGTCTAAAGGCTGAAATACACAACATGACTTTTGTCCATATTTGTAGTCCGAAAGAGTCGACCGTCAGTCAGTCTGCATGTTTTTAGCAGATGGAGTTGACAGATTTTGATTCTATCCAGTTGGAGGATATCAAACATGTTTGATATTTTAAAACATATATTGTTTGCTGTGCTTGTTTGTAGGGCCAAAATTTTTATTATGTATCAATATGACTGTAAAAATAATAATTATAATTAATTTGTCTTTATTGTACAATAATGTCAGGGAGAAGGTTATATTGATAAGCGCTTCTCATTAGAATTATGGGAAGATAGTTGGCACATGTTAACGAAGGTCTTACGGGTTTGGAACGACATAAGGGTGAGTAATTAATGGCAGAATTTTCATTTTTGGGTGAACTATCCCTCTGAAGTGACCCAAACTCAGAGAAGATGCAGAGATGGAGCTACTCTGAGACCCAGCAAACACTGGCAGATCATGAGATGCTCATGTCTGAAAACAGAGCCATGCTTCACTCTGAAACATGCAGCGCATACATTTATTAAGTGTATGATGCCCAGTTTTTTTCTATCGCCATTTGAAAAGTCAGCAAGTGTATGATGCCTAAAATCTGTTCGGATTTTAAAAGTCATGTAGTTTATTCTAGCCTTCAACATGCCATCTTGGTAGTCAGGTCACTGGATTTTGAAACAGCGCTACATTTACATGCACCCTCGTAATGCGATTATAATGGGATTTTGGCAATATCGCAATTAAACTTTACTTCACATCAACATAATACCTCAATCAAACTAATGCGATTAAGCTCATAATTGTTGAAACCATAATCACATTAAACTATGTGGCGTATGCCAATTTTAATGGCAATAAACAGGCATATAAACACCTTAATCACATTATTACTGCACTGACCAAAGTGAGAATGTGCTTGGATATACACAGATGCTGTGTGTTGCTTACATCATTTCATGAATGAACTCCCTGACATTGTTCTAAAGTTTTCCCTTCACTAAGAATCGCTAAATGAAGTGGGACAAAGAAAGCGGTGCAGCATAGGGCAAACGTCTAGTACATCTCTAGACATGTTTTTCATTTGAACCTGCTGTTGGGTGTGCAAATAATGGCGGTAAAATAACCATATGTCTTTGCGAATAATCAGAATAATTGCATGTAAACGGGAGTGAAGAGGTTCGCTTGTGACATGTAAACATCTTAATAATAATCGCCTTATTATTTAAAAGTAGTGTGTTACAGTCCGTTACTGTGACTGGTATGTAAATGAGCTGATTCAGATGTGTGTGTAATACCTAGGTAGCAGGGCCAGGACTGTGGTAAGTCCACATACTAGGAAGTAGACCGGCTCAGACATCATTTTTGTCTCAATGCCCAAGGGGTTTGTGGGAGAATTGCACGTCACACACGTAAGGCTGAACAACAGAACAAAGGCATAATAGAACAAGGCACTGAAGAGCAGCAATGCAGTATGTATCCATGTCTGAAAAAAAAAAACACAAGACCAGCATTAGCAGAAGATACAGAAACAGTCACCCATAAATAAAGACTTTAAATATCCTGGTATGATATGTACATTTTGTGACAAGATTACCTCAATACTGTGTTGTTACTGTGGTGATTTCTGTCAGACGCAATTTGTGATGTGACATCGTGTATACAGTCAATCAAATGATATTTGATCTTTAATGTACAGTTTTGTGAAGCTGTATCTTGGGCCAACAGGACTGTACCATGGGTGGGGCAAAACCTCCAATCAAACATTTGGAATAGGCCTAAATCTTTTTTTAATTCAAATTAGCATATTACTGCTGGAAATTTAATTTAGAAAAAAACAGGAAAAACATTTGACATTTCTAAATTTAATTTGAAAATATATTAAAATAGAAAGCCCATTTTTTAAATAGTTATTTTTCACAAAATTACTTCTTTGGTCATTTTGATGAAATAAATTCAGCATTGGTGAGCATAACAGACATCTTCCAAAAACATTAAGAAGTCTCAATTATTCCAATCTTTTGACTGATAGTGTTTTGTCGTCACACTTGGGGCCAGATTTACTAAACAGGGCAAATTAGAGTTAGAGCACAATTCCATAAAAGCACTGATGGGAGGGGAAAATTCTGCGTGTGATTTACTGACAATGCGCAAATTAAAGAACACAGTATATCCATAATGACCAGCGCAATCTACCAAGAGCAGCGCAAATTAGCGCCTGCTTTGAGACACATTTAAGACTTTTTTTGGGCCTTAAATAATGGCGCAAATACCAGTAATTGGACAAGCACAAATGTTAGTAAATCGTGTTGCGTGATTCATTTTAATACTCTCTTCCCATAAATTTTGCGTCTGAAAGGGAATCTCCTACAAATTAATATTCAATAAGGTCAGGCACAAAAATAACTGTGCCCACACCTTTTCAGTGCTAATTCTTCACTGCGCATCTTTAGTAAATCCTGACAGTACTATTTTAATGCCAAAAAACAGTTTGCGCTGGCGCAAGCTGTTAGTAAATCTGGCTCTTCATGTTACATTTGTCATGGAATGCAATAACTATTCTAAAGATGTACTTTACATATTACACAACATTATAGATGAGAAACAAAATAGCAGTGAACAACTGTGATTGGCTCACCACTGTGCGACTCTCTATGAGCTGATGCAGGAGGATGATGAGGAGAGCGGAGCCATTGATTGGAGAGCCAAAGGAAAATACCCCTATATCAGACCCTGCATATGCCTTCATAACAACAAAAAAAAACAATATAAATTGTTAAATGTGAGCACTACTCTGACAATTAAACATTATGATATTCAGTAAAGTGAAGAACTTTAGAATGACTTACAAAGTAAGGTATGAAGAAACACACTAGGCTTTGGTAAAACGCATCGAGAATATTCATCCAGAATGTTGATGGAAGATAGGCCTGAAAATCAAGCATCACATAAGCCATCACTATATTCATAAGCATGTACAACACACTGCAAAACAACACAATGGAACGGAGTGTGAGACAGGATGTCCACCTGCGAGTTTTGTCCAGACTTGTAGAGATCAGGCAGGTCTAGGAGCGTCTCGCCGGACACATCTTTGTCCAGCATGCCGTATATGATTGGAGGGACGGAGGTGAAGAGCAGGTTGAAGAAGATTAAAACCCACGAGTTGGTCATTGTGCTGCCTGAAAATCCACAGAAAAACTGGTACCAGAACAAAAGGTTCACGTACATCTACATGAGAAAAGAAAAGGAACAAGTCAGGACCGCACAGATTCAGAAGATAAGGCTGCATGAGGAACTGTGTAAATGTGTGTATTACTCACCACATTCTTGTAGAAGAAATAGAGGATCATGTTAGCCAAACGAGCATAACACCAATGACCATGCACCAAAATGAGCTTTCTCAGGAACTTAAATCTAGAGATAGCAAAGTCGCTGGACATCACCGCCTATATATGGAAAAGAGATCTGTTTTATCAGATGAACTACACGGTTTTAACTATAAAGAGAAATTGGAGGGGGGAAAAATTACATACATATATACACACACACACACACATATATATATATATACATATTAAAAATATATGCCTATACATACAGTATACACACACACAATCAGTAAAAAGTGGGACTGGAAACATATTCTTTTACATAGTTGTTCTTTCCAATTAATTCTATATTAATCTATAAAAATGAATTGTCCAACATGTGTAAAGAGTGGATTCTACTCTGAGTTATTTTTCTTTTCTTCAAGTACGCTTGAGATAAAAGGAACAAGACAGAGATGAAAGGAAGTGTTGTGTGTTTTCAAGGGTTGTGCATCAATCTGAACTAGTGTACTGTTGGTACATTAGTGTGGTTAGAGCTCACTTTATTACATAATTAGTCAATTCAAATTTCGATGTCAATATTTTATAAAGCTATGTGTAAACAATGTAGTGGACATTTAATGGTTTAGATTGTGGTGTTTATTGGTTTTGACATTTTTTAAATTAAATAAATATTTGTTTCGACATACACTACTGTTAAAAGATTTGGGGTCAGTAAGATTTTTTTAATTTTTTTTTTACATTAATATGATCAACAGTGACAGTAAAGACATTGGTAATGTTACAAAATATTTATTTCTATTTCAAACAAATGCAACTTTTGATGAAACTTCATATTTATCATTCTATTTCCCGAAGACATGCATCACTGTTTCCGAAAAATATTATAAATAATAATAATTCTTATGATAATAAATAATAAGAAATATTTTTTGACCAGTAAATCAGCATATTAGAATGATTTCTAAATAATCAGGTGACACTGACGACATCACAGGAATAAATTACATATTAAAATATTATATTTAAATTGTAATAATTAATTGCAAGGTAGTGAATTCTTAATTGCTGAAATTTGTCCAACCCTAGTTTCTGCTTGTATTGTACCTGCATGCCCTCCTGGCCTGAGATGCCGATGCCAACATCTGCCATTTGAATCATACTGACATCATTGGCTCCATCACCTGAATACAAGCATCACACATTTCAGTTTGAACAACATTCTGCACTGACATTCAACCATACGCCTTCATCAGACCTTTCACTGCCCTTACCTATAGCCAGGGTCATGACCTTCAGCTTGTCTCTGACGAGCCGCACCACTTGGCTCTTCTGCAGAGGAGTTGATCTGCAGCATATGACTGAGCGACAGCAGCATGTGAGCTCCAGGAACGAGCCCTGTAGCTCCTTCTGCAGAGCGTAGTCCAGCGTACGGCCGTCAATGACCAACACACAGTCAGAGCTATCATCTTCAGACACGCCTTCCTTTGTGACCTGTCTGATCTCATGTTGTAACTCATGAAGTCGAGCCTCACATGTCTCCTGAGGGATAAAACACACACACAGAAAAGTAATTTAGATTCCAGTTATATATAAATTTTAACATAAAAGACTGAGCATATGGGTGTCTCTGCCTTTGTTTTTGTGATATTTTCTAGGTTGGTTTTAATTGGATTAATTGCATGTACAAATTAACGGGAATCCCAAAAACCAGTAGAGATAGAAAAAGTCTTTCTGATCCACCTAGATTTTTTAAATATTCTGTATTATGTAACATATGGAAAATGTCACAACTATATGGAAAATGTTTGCCTGCACATAAGCATCACCACACAAAATATTTAGAGCATGAGCTCTATTCTCCAAGCCACATTTTGTTTTTCATTGTCTGTTGTAAACAGACTACTGTAGTCAACAGCTGCATTGAATGGCCAGCATTCAGGCTGATGATACATTGGGCAACTTTTTGAGCAATGTTGCTGGGCAACTTTGGGAAATATTGCCATCAATGGGCAACAAGGTGAGACACAGAGCCAACGACCGATCTAAAATATCCAGATAGAAATTTGTTACCCATTCTCAGTGGGAAAGTGCCCAAGAAACATTGCTCAAAAAAAGTTGCCAGCCAAAATTGCTCAAAAAGTTGCCCCGCGTATCAGCAGCCTTAGTCTCATTTTTCCACCAACTCTACTTACCTTGCTGTCACAATTAGCCATCAGTATGTGGTCTGTAGGTCTGAGGAGTTTGCAAGCAAAAGCAATATTAATCGCAGTCTCTTGTTTGTCCCCGGTGAGGACCCATACTTTAATCCCAGCTTCCTGCAGAGCCTCAATGGTCTCAGGCACTTCCTCCTGCAGGCTGTCTACTATACCCGTCGCCCCTGGAAGCCAAGACACAAATAGGCTAGGACAACCAAAACACAATAAAATTTCCAGACGATTTCATTTTTGTCTTCAATGTCTTAGTATCTCACCCAATAATGTGAGATTAGTTTCCAGTCTCTCGGCAGATTCAAGCAGAAGCTCTTCTCTGTTTTCAATGCTGGTTTCTGCATACTCGTGTCTCTTCAGCCAGGCTTTGTATTCCTGCTCTTCCAATACCTGTCAATCATATGCCGACAATTTGTTTCAAGACTCGACCTCCATGCAGAGGCATTTCAGTGCTGTATGCAAACAGAAGATAATTAATGTTGCAAATAAGGGAAGTGAGAGATAAAGACATACTTTTTTAGCAACACAGAGAGTGCGCAGTCCCTCTCTTGCATACTGGTCCAGGTGTCTCTGCGTCCGTTCCATGATCTCCCTACAGAAACCATATTCAGCTGCACCCCATATGCACACACAGTCAAAACAAAAGACATGAGTTTATAGGGTTCAACACTTCTGGGACAACAAGCATCCAAATTTATAACACGAAGGGCTGCACAATTAAACACGTCATTGCCCAAGGCTATGGATTACAAGTAATAATTTTGTAAAAAATGTTTTTGTTTTTTTTGCACAGACTGATAGTTTTACTTCATAAGGCCTCAATATATCTTCAGGAGCCAATGTATTAATCTGGACTTTCCTGTATCTGTTTTCCCTCAATCTGACTGGCAAAGTGACAGCACCCATTGACTTGCATGTTATGAATCACCAGGGACCATCATCTTTAATGTTCTACTTTAGAAAGACAGTCACCTACATCTCAGATGGCCTCAGGGTGAGTAAATACAGCAAATGTTCATTTTTCCTACTCCTTTTACTGGAATTAAAACTAAATTACATTATGGACCAGTGTGCTTCTTAAACTTCAAAAGGCTGTATTTATGTAAATTATATTATACAGTTTGCAAACTGAAAGGGCAAAACTCTCTTATGTCTGTAATATTCTAAACATACAGTACTTCACACACTTGAGGGGATCATGACTCAAGTGTTTTCACACTTGATTCTTTTCAGAGGTCTCAAGGCACGGTCACATTGCAGACACTTTGATTAAATTTCATAAGCAAAGAATTCCCAATTGCACAGATTCCTATTGAGAGAACTGCATTTTGGCGTACAATAGTTAAATTTGACCGCACCCTCAGAGTGCTTCGCTCCTTTGAACCAACAGAAAGAGGCCTTTTTAAATCCTTAATATCTAAGCAGAAGTAACATGAGATGTCAGCAGTATGAGATGTTACAAAAATATCTGCAATAGGGGAAAGAAAAATAGTCACTTAATTCTGAATTTAAAAAAAAATAAAAATTCCACAGGGATAGTTCACTCAAAAATGAAAAGTCTGTCGTCATTTACTCACCCTCAAGTTGTTCCAAACCTGTATTTATTAATTTCTTCTGCGGTTTTTGGTCCCCATTGACTTCTGTAGCATTTTTTCCCATACATGCTAGAAAGTCAGTGGGGACAAGCAACTGCTTGTAGGTTACCCACATTCTTCAAAATTTCTTCTCTTACATTCCACAAAAGAAACTCGTACTGGTTTGGAACAACTTGAGGGTGAGTAAATGATGACAGAATTTTCATTTTTGGTTGAACTATCACTAATCACAACTATCACAAAGTTATTTTTTAGAATGCTGGTAATCTAACAGTTGATTGTCCCTAATGACTTCCATAGTATTTCTTTCCCTACTATGGAAGTCAATGGAATCAACAACTGTTTGGATCTTCAAAATTCTTCAAAATATCTTTGTTTGTGTTCAACATGAGAAAGAAACTTATACAGGTTTGGAACGACATGAGGATGAGTAAATGATGACAAAATTTTCACTTTTGGATGAACTATTCCTTTAATTTTAAAATTATGTCATTTTGCTTATGAAGTAAATCTATCTTGCTTTAAAGGGATAGTTCACCCAAAAATGAAAATTCTGTCATTAATTACTCACCCTCATGTCGTTCCAAACCCGTAAGACCTTTGTTCATCTTCGGAGCGCAAATTAAGATATTTTTGATGGAATCTGAGAGCTCTCTGACCCTCCATAGACAGCAAGGATATTACCAAGATCAACACACAGAAACGCAGCAAGGACATCGGTTAAATAGTCCATATGACATCAGGGGTTCAACCGTAATTTTACGAAGCTACGAGAATACTTTTTGTGCGCTTTGAAAACAATAATAACATAACTTATTCAACAAATCTTCTCCCCAAGTTACCATCTTCTGCCATTTAGGAGAGTACCCCAGAATGTAATCAACGTAATCAGCGTTGTTTACGTTCAGTAGAATGAAGGTCTTACGGGTTTGGAACGACATGAGGGGGAGTAATAATTAATGACAAAATTTTCATTTTTGGGTGAACTAACCCTTTAAGAATGCTGTTTATCAATTAACTAAGTCCAAAAACTGACTGTACAATATCTGAAGCATTTGCATTGTTTGGGACAGTGTCAACCAACCTTAATAAACATTAAAAGACGTCACCTCACATACCTGCTTCAGCCAGCTCCATAATGACATTATCAGCTCCTTTAGTGTAAACGACCACCTCTCCAGTGAGTGGATGGCGCACCACCACAGACATCCTCTTGCGGGCAGAATGAAATGGCAGTACGTGAAGCAGAGGGATGGACAGCGGCCCAGTGCCTGGAACAGCCACAAGGACTTGCTCTGGGGACCGGCCCAGCAGAGTACACCCATAGGCCTTCGCTGCTTGCACCAATGCCGCCTCATCCGGGCTCTCCGCCTCGTACAGCAACTCTTCTGCCTCATCTTCATCATCGCTCTCTGACTCATCAGCAGAGTTATCTTTGGCCTTCTGTATGTCGTCCACGTCCTCGCTCCACGCCCCACTGGACAGTGCTGGAGTGACGGGGGTGGTTGGGGTGTTTGAAGGGGTGCCAGAGTGTGCGGTGGGTGACTGTAGGGTCGTGATGGGTGTTTGCGGGCTGTTGTTAGGGAAGTAGGAAGCCGAACGCCCCCGGGTGAAGAGTTTCTTGGTTAGGCTGGGAGGAGTGTCTGTGTTTTGACTAGTTGATGAGGGAAAGCGAGGCAGACTCAGCTTCTGAAACATAGCCTTCATCTCCTCTAGAGAGCGCAGGGGTGTGCGAAACACGGGCATCTGAACCTGATATTACAAATGAATATTAATCACAATTCACATCAACACACATAAATGCCCATACAGAATCTGGGTTTATTTAATATTTTGCCTAATTTGATTATGCTTCAGCAATAATAAAAGATAATTTCTGCCAAGACTGAATTGTTTCAAGATTAATTCAGTTTGAAAGCCAGCCCAAAAAATGACTGGCCCACTGGAAAATAATGCTAAATCCATTGCTAAGGCCAGTCTGTTCCTGCAAGGTGACATCCAATGGAAGTGTGCTATGAATAATGTTCAGTGAAACACATCCATTAAAAACTGGCACATATTAAGATAAATACTGAAATTTTAAGAATCTATATCAGATTGTTCAGCAAACTTAATTTTAGGAACCCTGAAAAAAAAACATAATAATAGGAACCCTGCATATTTAATCATTTATTATTTACAGCATATTTATTGTGAATGAAATGCTTAATAGTAAAACATTGGGTTACACTTTATTTTAAGGTGTCCTTTGTACAGTGTAATTATACAATTAAGTACTGAGTAATATTAATTAACAACATACAATACTCACATACTTACTGTACCTATGCGCTTACTATAGGGTTAGGGTTTGGATTTGGTTTAGTTTAATCTAATTATGCATAATATACTGTTATTACTATAGCAAGTACATGCAACACATAACAAAGACACTATAAAATAAAGTGATGCCAAAAATTCTGCTTAGCGGATATAGACGCCAAAGTGTTTTTTAAAAAGCCCTGTATATTTTGACTGGTTTCAGGTTCTTGCTTTAAAAGACAACTGGACACATTTTAAAAGTACGATCATCACATTTACCACAGTTTTGTCAGTTTTCATAGGTGAAATGTAGTCAATTCAATAGAAATAAACGTGATCTGGAATTTCAAAAGAGAGCAAAAGATTTCCCCACCCACACAGATTTTGGGTTCAAGTTGGACATGCAGATTTGCAGTGTTGACTATAAAACTGCTTGGTTTGAAAGTGACTTCATTGTGAGTGGTGCTTCAGGCAATCCCTACACTATTGACAATAGACAATGGATCCTTTTGTCTGAAATGGATCTCTTTTGCCCTCAATTTGCCTCTACCAAAATTTTGCTAAGTGACCACACATTTAGCACTTGCCATACTAATTGTACGGTTTATACACATTTTTTTTTTCATATAAAATGCTTGTATCAGAACACTTAAATTCAGTTACATTCACAGAAGCCTGTAAAAATACCAATCAAAGCATCACTGTATTATTAAAAATAATAAAGCCCTACTGTATTATTTAAAATATTAATTGGTGAATATGAAAAATGGAAAACACTGAAAAACACTTTAGTATAGGGACCAATACTAACTATTAATTAGTTGCTTATTAGCATGCCTATTATTAACATATTGGCTGTTTATTAATACTTATAAAGCACAAATTCTGCATGACCATATTCTACATCCCTAATCCTACCCAATACCTAAATTTAACAACTACCTAACTAACTATTAATAAGCAGCAAATTAGGAGTTTATTGAGGCAAAATTAACCATAGTTAATGGTTTGTTAATAGCGAGAATTTGGACTTTAAAATAAGAGTGTGACCAAAAAAATGATAGCATGAGTTTGAGACTATCAGTTGAAAGACTTCATACCACATGTCTCGGCTGAGTAGGTGAGGAAACTACTACGGTGTTGCAGACAGTGAGGGCGAGAAAGAAGTCGAGTATGTGAGAGATTTCAGCAGCTTGCTGTCGGAGAGGGGAACGCATGGGTGAAGACAGTGTGTTCAGCCTCGCCTGAAGCTGAGGGTCTGGAACGACGGCACACTCCTAGATGACAATTGACAAAATGACACAACGTCATATCCGTGACAATAAAAACTTGAGGTGTGTGTTACTGTAAAAATTAATAGATAACTAATACAGGGAATAAAGTAATAAAGTAATAAAGACATGGAAAAGTACACATGTACAGTAAATATTAAAGATAAGTCTGTTCTTGTCTCACCATGGTGCTGCTGAAGGCCCCGGCTCCAGGTGTGTGTCTGCGGAGTGTGTCGTGGACTGAGTGTGTGTCAGACTCTGCAGTGAGGGTATTGAGGGACACTGAACTCCGGTTGCAGCTGAGCGATTTACAGCTCAGTGACTTCCTGCTAGTGCGTGACCTCAGGGTGAGAGAGTGATCTGCATCGCCACAGCCCTGCTCCTCGTACTGTTCCAGAGAAATCGCTGAAGAGTTACAAGTAAACATGATCATAAGCAGGGGACTATCAAACATTCAATCGTTATCATTAGAACACTATCAATATCTTATATAAATAGCACAAGTTATTAAGAGGTAGTGTTCCAAACACCCTAAATATTATGACGGTACCTCTAATTGAATAAACACCCAGTTATATTTTGTGAAATAGTAAAGCAAATTAGTAATAATATCTAGAAAAAAACTAGTAAGAGTAAGCTGGATAATATAAAGACAAAATCAAATAAATTTTAACGTAAGGCAAAAAATGAAGGGGTATGAATACTTTCGCAAGGCACTGTATACACACACACACAATTTCCATTTAATTATGGCTGTTAATATAATATAATCCCAACTAATCCCATGATTTATTACCAGTTTTCAGAGAGCGGAATAAAAAAAGTAAACCATAATATGGTAAATTTGGTAAAAATTTTAATAATTACTGTTCTTATAATAAATAAATAAATATCTTAATATTCATCAATTTATAAATATATTAAGTTAGCATGCTAAGTGTGACAGCTTTAAAAAACATTCTGTAAAATCTCTTTAGACCATAAATCAACTGTATTTTAACCACTTTTGAGATCAAAAGCCAGTCAGACAATCAATTTAACATTTCAGTTGAAAGTTTCAACTCTTATCCTTATTGAATGGCATGCCCAAAGAATCAGTCGGGTATATTTTGAAGGCTGTTGTGAAGTAAACTGACCATTCTCATGGTGAGGGTACTCCGTTCCTGCAACAGTGCAGCGGCGGAACAGCATGCGGTTCTCTGTGAGGGTTCCCGTCTTGTCAGAGAACAGGTACTGGATCTGTCCAAGATCTTCTGTGATGTTCAACGCTCTGCACTGCACTCCTGTGTCCAGTACTGGGTTATACAGGTCTAAATCATTCTGAATAAAATAAATCTGTCCCAGCTTCACAATCTCTATTGACACATAGAGGGAGATGGGAATCAGCACCTGCAACAGAGGGAAAAGGAGACAGGGAAGGACAGCAATGTCAGATATTCTAGCCTGTATGTACTTTAATGAGCATCATTACTCCAGTCTTCAGTGTCACATGGTCCTTCAGAAATCATTCTAATATGCTAATTTGCTGCTTAAGAAACATTTCTTGTTATTATCAATGTTGAAAACAGCTTTTGCTGCGTAATAATTTTGTGGAAATCATCATAAAATACCAAGATTTTTTTTTTATTAGCAAGGGTGCATTAAACTGATCAAAAGTGACAGCAAATACAATCATAATGTTACAAAAGATTTCTATTTCAAATAAATGCTGTTTTTTATTGGTCAAAGAATCCTAAAAAAAAAATTGATTTAGAGTTTTTTAAATGATTTTCACAAAATTATTAAGCACAACTGTTTCCAACATTGACAATAATAAAAAAGCGTAATCAGCAAATTAGAATGATTCCTGAAGGATCATGTGACACTGAGGACTGAAGTAATGCCTGCTGCAAATTCAGCGTTGCCATGACAGAAATAAATAACATTGTAATATAAATTCAAATAAAATAAAAAAAACAATTTAAAAATGCAAAAACATTTCACAATATTACTGTCTTTTCTGTATATTTAATTAAATAAACACAGCCTTGGTGAACAAAAGAGACCTTATTCCAACCTTTTGACCGGTTGTTTACATGTACTGTATGTGTTTGTGTAGATATCAAATGTTTCCGCTCCCTATCACTCACCTGCAGAACAATGATCATAGTCCAGAACATGTAAAAGGCAGCGAGAGCAGGGTGCGTGTCGTCAGGGATCATGTAAATGGGATTCTGTCGTCCACTCAACCAAAAACCATGACCTGTAGATCACAACCCCACAAAAACAACATTAACCTAGTACTTAAAAGTTTAAATCCTGTCACAAGTATGTCAATGACCGTAATACTAACCTACAGCAGCAATAAGACACATGAGCAGCAGTAAAATGACACACCAGAGGACGTCCATATTGAGTCGGCGCTCCAGTTTACTACGTTTGTAGCGTGGCCCACTGTTATTCTGCATTGCTTTTGTCTCATGACCTGAACTCACACACACAAAAAATTTTATTGCTCAATCGAGCTCTTTATAATGATACAATGATCTTGTCATATCTGAAGTCAATCTCTTGAGTGCAAAGATGTGAAACTGACCTGCATAGACCACAATGCCAATCACAGTCTCTGTGTTCCTCACAGTGCAGCTCCTCAGGAGCAGGTTTTCACTGTGGAGTCCAACCCGCACTTTACCAGGATGCTCCCTGTGTACAAAAACAAAGTCTCAGTTAACTCTTTTGAAGAGATTTTTAACAGAGTTAAGCCAAAAACAGTTTTGGCGTTTTTAGTAAAAAATACATTGTAAAGACATGATATAATTCAGCCATAATATTTATCGCCATGAAAATAGCCACAGAAGCTGGAATTGCATTAAACACAAACAAACAAACAAAAACAAAGTCACTATCTTTTTCATTCAAAGAAAGAGTCTCCAGCCTTTCGTTTATCATTTACATAAGAAGTTTACTGCTTTACTCACATGAAGCCTCTGAACCGTCTCAAGTCGTTGTTGGGATTTTCACACTCAATGTGACTGCTGTAGTTTTCTGGAACAAATTCAGATCCCTAAAGGAAGATCACATCACATTTAAACATACTGTTCAAAGAGGGTGTTTTAATAAAGATTTTAAATTAAAAAATCATTTAACAAAGTAAAGAATTTCAGCAATTCATGAGACATTTTTCGTCGTAATGAAGAAAAATGCCTCACAAGAACATATATTTTAATTCACAAATTCAAAATATAAGTGAAATACCACCAAGTAAATCATAACTCCAAGTAAATCATAAAAGCAGGTGTGTAGTTAAAAAGAAAAGCAAACAGTCCAACAAAAATAAACGAATTCCACACACTGCTATAGCTTGCAATTCATACGTTTCAGTCACGTGACCTTCACCGGGCATCGTTCAGAATTAAAAAATTCAGAAACACAGAATCATAGATGATGTAAATTAAAGTCATTGTCTGTATAAATGGCATTTTATTTCTTTTAAACAACTTAATAGATTTTCATACAAAAAAACACTGACCCTTTATAGCAAAACCTATTTCACCTCATAAATATTTGGAGGAAAAACAAAGACAACAGTGAAGAAGATGATAATGAAATGGCTGGCCACTCACCTGCTGTGGCAGGTCACGGACCACCTGCCTTTGTTTGAGGTTGGTTTCTCCATCCAGGTTGGCCGTCTCAATGTGACACACTCCATTAGGATCAGACGAGTGCAGCAGCACCATGTCAGCAGGAATGATCTCATTACAGCAGAGACGGACCAGATCACCGACACACACCTCTGCCCAACGCCGCTCCACATACTGCTTCTGCTTCCTTCAACACAAACACACACACTCTTTGTTTGGGTTCACTATTAAAATTGGATAAACAACAGGATTCAAATATTGATTTCACTGTCAGTATTTGAAACAATAAATTAGATAATCACATAAGCAAGTCTCTATATAAAAAAAGACAATATTTTTTCCAAATATTTGGTATCAAAATATGTGTAATAATGACCATGTTTTATGCATGGTTATGCTATATATATATATATAGCAATGGGGTCATGTAAATTCCTGAGCAGGTTTAATCTGTGGTAATGACCGTCTGCCTAAACATTATTCTGCTTAATCCTAATGTTGAATTCTTTTTATTATACAAGATGATCATGAAAGGCAAAAACTATTTGTTGGTTGCCTGGAACAACAAATGCAAATATACTATTTAGTGCTCATTAAACAAAAATATTTGACTGCAGACTGATCAATCAGAATACAGTATTCCCGAGAGCTGCGTTTATTATTAGTTAAAACAGCCCTCTTAGTATTGATGACACTCAAAACCAGTCTTGCAGGTGGTATAACTGAATATTTGCAGAACCATTGTGAAACAAAGCTAGTGAATTGGTGGGTTTTTGTTAAATGTGAGCCAAAATCATCACAATTAAAAGAACCAAAGACTTAAACTACTTCAGTCTGTGTGCATTGAATTTATTTAATACACGAGTTTCACAATATGAGTTGAATTACTGAAATAAATGAACTTTTCCACGACATTCTAATTTATTGAGATGCACCTGTACCTGCACCATCCCACATGCCAAAAACATACAGGTATATGCATTTCCAATGATGCTTTGTTCCTGTGCATTGATGTGCCATTATGAGTAAAGTACAACACACATAAACAGATTCAAGCATTACTGCTTTATGCCTACTGAACTAAACACACCAGCCTCAATGCCATAGTAATCAAGCAAACGCTGCGCTTCATTGTCACCCACGGCAACAGCTCCATAACAGGAAAACTAATATGACCCCCTGCGGCAAGACAATCACAAGGGAGCCTTTTTAAACTCAGCAGCATTAACAGCTTAGCTAGAGCCAAATGTTGGATAATTCAACATTTTGGTACAATATTTGTCAGGTCATTAGTGCGAGAAGGCAAAATATAAACAGTGTCTTCATACCTGCTATTTACAGAGGGTTGACTTTACACTGTACATAGTAGCAACATGCTACAAATACACCCATAACCCTTTAAAAATTCATTATCAATTCAACGACAGCATTTGAATATTTATAAGCAGTCACACTTTATTTTAAAGTCCAATTCTCGCTATTTACAAACCACTAACTACGACTTTTGCCTCAATAAACTCCTAATTTGCTGCTTATTAATAGTTAGTAAGGTAGTTGTTAAGTTTAGGTATTGGGTAGGATTAGGGATGTAGAATATGGTCATGCAGAATATGTGCTTTATACTAATAAACAGCCAATATGTTAATAATAAGCATGCTAATAAGCAACTAGTTAGTAGTGAGAATTAGTCCCTACACTAAAGTGTTACCTTATAAGCTTTTGTCGATTCTGAGAAATCACACTATGCAGTCTATGAATCAATTACCTGTTAAAATAAGCCATTGTTCTCACATACAAACGTGATACAATGAACAAA
Source organism: Sinocyclocheilus rhinocerous (assembly GCF_001515625.1). NCBI lineage: Eukaryota > Metazoa > Chordata > Actinopteri > Cypriniformes > Cyprinidae > Sinocyclocheilus > Sinocyclocheilus rhinocerous. The sequence goes on along the minus strand of NW_015636034.1, from coordinate 811,198 downwards.
CCTCTGATCAAGAGATATTCGCTCAATTATAAAAGACACAGAGTTCGATAATAACTATACTTCAAGCTAACCGTTAACTAACAGATACACTAATAAAAAAATGATACACATGGGTTACAGCACAGGATACAGATTGGAAATAGACACAGAAGCTTGGAAATTCAATGCAACATTGTAGCTGTGACACTTTACCATGCAAATCCAAATGACTGTATTTGGAAAAACCAAAGTTTATTGAATTTGACAAATCCAATGAAGTTATGAAGCCGCACCTCCGACTGTTTGAGGAACAAGCCTCAAAAAACTGTCAAAAGTTAAATACCTGGGGCAAGTCACCTCACAGCAAGGTTAAACAATACCTTAACTACATAGTAAACATGCTTTTGAATAACAAAAATGCATGTATATACTGAACACATATATGTGCTATGCTATGATCCACTGATAGCAGATATCAGCTGCCATGCCACACATGGTTAAAGTACAAAATGACGTATGCATCTGTAGACAGTGTGTGTTATATGTATATTTTCAATTCTGACATTCAGAAAGTTTCATACGTTTACCTGTCATAAACTTCACATAAGCGGTTATTGACCTTTTGGTCAGACTTCCTCCGACGCTGGTCCTCCCAAAGGTCTTTAACAGCAGTAATGGACATCACGAAGACAATAGGAATGATCGAGATCTCTGGTTGGAATGCGTTTACAATAGGCACAAAGTTCAATGCGCCCAAAAAGACGAAGTATACATTGGCAAAACGATGAAGTTGCTCGAAAAGATTCTTGGGAATGAAAGACAGGAAGGTGTACTTGGTCGTCTGGACCTTATTCCGGGTGCACGACTGCTGTGATTCCTTTATTTCTTCATGTTCAGTCCAACTTGGCATGACAACTCTTCTATTTTTGGCCAGATCTTTTGCCATGCCACCTCCCTGATCTTGCTCTAACTGCTGAATCATGGCAGCCGGACTATTCCGCTCAGTCTTTAAGAACGGTCCAGCCAATTTAGGCAGATTCTCTATCCCAAGCATGTCCAACAGGTCTCACCATCACTAGTCAAATTCATGTCTCTGATTCTGTCCCAGCCAAGATCAACACAAGCAAGATCTGACACCTGAGAAGCCTTACGCTCTTCAAAACCTTTGTCTCAACAGTAGTGCGTGTGGCTCAGAAACCTGTAATAATCTACAACATATAGACCGGGCCGCTCCTTATCCAGGAAACACTCCCAGGCATCATAAACAAAGTAGACGTAGAGCTTTTTATGACTCTGAGGCAGTTTTTAGACAGGGAAAACTGAGGGCTGGTAAATATGCGACCTGTTTGCAGTGTGACGTTTATCTCGGACAGAGAACACAAGTTATTTATCATCTAAGGAGCTCTGGACTTTTGAAGCCAAGATTGTTATTATTATTACTATAAAGCTTAATGAGGACTGGATACAACTACAAGCATTCCTTTGTCAAGGCTATTTTTTAATTGCATGTTGTAGATATGATATAAGATATTTTTTAGTGTTTTACAGTGGCTATAGTCAAACACAGATGAAGGGAAAGCAAAGTGTGCTGTGTCTTGTTACAAGAAATGAGCACTGGCTATAGGGGGTGGCTCTTCAACTACATTTGAAGTTTTACATCAAGACACTAGAGTTCATTAAAATATCCCTTCAAGGAAATACTGAAGCATTGTTTTAGAAATAGACCCTTTATCATCTAATGTCTTTATAAGACTGAAGAAAGAACAAAGGAAAATCATACATTCTAATGGCTAAAGTCCTTGAGAGCCTAGAAGGAAGTTTTGCACAATATGGAAATGATGCAATGCTATTTCTTGGAAATTAATCTATCATCTAGGAGGTACAGGGTTTGGTTAGTGAATCTGTGTCAACAGTCAACACTTTCTAATGATAGTAACAGTGAGGAGTTTCACGTTTATGGTAAGAAAACTAAACAAAACCACAGCGGTGGTGGCCGATTTTAGCTCGTTGTATTGTTGTCTGAGCCTACTCTGACTGGCTGTTCAGGTTAGCAAACCAGTGCACAGAAAAGAAAGCGAAAGTGATGAAAACAAGTGACAAAGTCAAGAGGCCATAGACAGCAGTTAATCTAAACTTAGGGCTTTCTAACATTGGGATCCTTCTGAAGGATATGCAGAGATGCATGTGATACACCAGGCCAGGAACAACAATATGTTCCAAAAATTGTTTTACTCTGTTAGCTTTTCTGGTGCTTATGAATAACACCATCTATCCTCCTGCTTTGTCCCTTCTAATCGTTACTTGATGGGTCAGGTTTTTGGAAAGACCGGATAGACATAAGTGACATGTACATATGGATGGTCATATGTTATGGGTTTATGTTGTCAAAAAAAAAAAAGATCTCAGAACAAGCCATTTTTACAGCTCAGCTTCAATAAAAGGTCTTTAAAGCTGGTGGGGAAAATTGGGCTAAAAGTTACAGAATGTTTTAGGAGTATAATGAAGTCATTTATCTCTAATGATGAAGGAAAATTTGTTCCTCGTGGTATGAATATTTTAATATGCCACTGTCACAAGATGCAGAACAAAGCAGAAGCCATTGCATTTTATCCAAAGCCAAAGGCTCAAAGAACAGTGACAGATTAAGAATAGGATAAATGGGCCGTTGCCAAGTTGCCTTGAGCTGTAAACTTCATATATATATATACATATTTTTGCATGATGAAGCTCATTTCCAAAAAGTGTTATTAGTAAGTAAGACTAAAATGAAAAAAAAAAAAAACATGAATTGAAATAAAGCTTAAATAAGATAACATGTAATTGTGGAAAACTTTACAAAATTACAAATGTCACCTTGGTAACTAACTGGAATTAAATAAGTTTAAATACTAAAATTATTGAAGGTAAAACAAAAATAAAAATGAATTAAGCCTTAATAAAAAATATAAAAAGATAATGACAAAAATGACAAAACAATATAAAATTACTAAAACTATAACGAAAACTGAAAATATAAAAATAAATGCCAATTCAAAATATGAATAAATGTTTTTATAATGTATAAATAACACTGAATAAAACGTATTCCAAATAGCCTCATCACTTCATTTTGAATGGATTGTGGTCAAAGTAACAAAATGAAAAAAATTCACTGATGGCTGAGTGGTCTCATAATGATGAATACTTTGACAAATTTTAAATCACTTTGTAACCATTTGCATGGAACCTTTGCATGGTTCATTTTTTATTTCAAAGTGAAAAAGACAACAGACAGTGGTCTTGCAATCTGTATCATTCTACAGTATGGGCCTCATAGTTATTCATCAGTCTTTGCCTGGTAGAACACAAGCTACCCTCACTAGGCATTTACCTTGAAACAGGTCATCACGCAATATGGGGAAAATACAGGGAAATAACCAAATATAAGTTACTATGTGTATTCCTCAAATCAGAAAAGGAAGTTACAAAACTCACCCAAAACACCCACACAGTAGCAGAAACAGTGTCACATGATCATGAAAGTCTTATCATTGACCACATCATATTAACAGGGATGAACAAATACTGACCCACTGTAGACATGTGTTAGTGTGTTGTTTATTTTCTTGTCATAGCGGTAACGTCTGTAGTCCTCCATGGCGTCTTTGAAGGCAATGACTGTGAGCACCATGGCTAGCGGGATCATGGTAATCTCCTTCTGAAATGCTTCCACCACTGGGACCCAATTCAGCAACACCAAGAACAGGAAGTACAGATTTGCTGCTCTATAGTCAGAACCAAATGTGTCAGTAACTCACACAAAAAAACATAAACAACAACATGCTATCAAATAATTTAGACAATACATGATATATATTCAGCTCAATATCTGACCTGTGAAACTGCTGGAAAAGATTCATGGGTATGAAGCTGATGAGGGTGTACTTGGTGGTCCGGATGCTGTTGTCTTGAAAGCCCTTGGAGAAGCTGTGGTACTCTGCTTGGTGTGGACCACATCGTGACACCACCACTCTTCTCTTTCCAGTGAGCCGCTGAACCAGAGGGTCCTGAGCGTCCAGACTACTCTTCGCGGGAAGTGATGAAGGAGGAGAGTACCAGCCCCTCCTCCTGTCTGTGGATATCAGCTGCAGACATCTGTGACGAACCCAGTAGAGTCGCTCCATGAGGATGATGAGATCCCAGAGCCTGAGGAGACAAAATGGCGAAGTCCCCGTGTACGCTACAAACAGCCCACCTCCTGAACACATAAACAATAATTAATATAAATCCGTACAGTAAATTACTTGCAACCTGCCATTTCTTCTCTTTTTGAATCCTGTTGAACAGGCTTAACTTGTGACAAAGCAAACCGCAGAAGTTGTGCCTGGAGCTAATACCATTTTCAAGTTAACCTCATACTTCCCTATAACAAGGGAAGAGGAAGAAGTGTTTGACTAGATTCAAATAAACCATCTTACATTTCACATAGGCCAAATTACAAGAGGTTTCTCTCTGTGGCAGACATACTGCAAGAATGACATGACCCGAAATGAGGAAGGAGAAAAATGTCTCTCTAAAACAAAAACGATAACAGGTGACCATGGACATATTTTATTTAACTGGTTTTCTAAACAAAATAAGAACAACCAAATAGTAACAAACAAATAAATGTAAAAAAAAGCATTAGATGAAGACTTTATCTAGCTTAACTAACCAAGAACTAGTATATTCTATCCTCTACCCAGCATTCAATGGTGACTAACCACATCTAAAGCTAACCACATCATTCTACGCCAACTCTTCTGCTATTTGCTGCAAAATCAAAATTAGAATTAGAATTAATATAATCAATTCTTCAACCCTGTAACGCTTGACATATTAAGTAAAAGTCAGGAAAAATCACTTTTTCTGTTATTTACATTGCCTACAAGTAAGATGAAATTCAGAATTCTTGTAATGTAAAACAATGATCTTTGTAATAGTATAGCAGAGCACTTACACAAATGTACATAAATATCAGTTGTCGCTCTGTATGTCCAAATAATATGTCTTCAGTAAGATGATATTTAAATGCTTAGATTTGTGTAGTTTTTAATTGGGGGAAACATATAATGCTATGCAATACAATAATGACTGCGAGATGTACAAACAAATGTTTCTCAGTTTGTACAAACAAATGTTTCAGTGAATCACGTGCTACTCATAAGACGGGAAAAGATCGCGATGAAAATATCATGGTGCTTTAAATTTTGGTTTTAAAAAGAGAAAAGCTCCGTTTTTACACATCCGGAAACACATTCACAGACACATATGAAGCGTGTACAATAGATGTGCATGTGACCTCGAGTGAATGCAGGTCAAAAAGAGTGTAAAATCATAAAATGTTTATGTCGGCTTTATGGCCCAGTATGTGCATGCACTTCTTAAAGGACTCAATAAAGACTGAGGCGTCTGGATGGGAAACAAGGCAGCAGCCAATGCATATTTAAGATAACAAAGCCTTAAACTTACCGTCGAGTCATGGACTTGGCCACATTTCAGAGTAAGCTCCTGGACAAATCATGCGTCAGCTTTTCAGCTATTGTATTTAACCGTTATATGTCTTACAGTGACCTACATCGGAGAACTTTTTCCCTGCATGAGCTCGCCTAGCGCGTGAGGATCCTGTGTGCTCTGATCAACAGCCACAGGCATACACCCACAAGTTTCCAAGTTTCTCTTGGCGCAACACGTATTATCATGCTTTGGCAATCGAAATAAAACGGAATCCTTTTTTTGGACGTAAAATGTATATAACCGTAATTAACTACCAACATTTCCAAAGGATTTTAAGTACAATATATAATTTCTGAATAGTACATCTTGTAACTAAGACTAAATTAAATTTAGTCTCTTTGTTTTAAGATGTGGGAAACGTTTGTACAAAATCTGTCTTTTTGAATTTTTTTGTTCAATTGTGTAAAAATACATTTATTTTAAATCTGGATCTAATTTCAAATGTTTACTGTTAATTTATCATTTAAACTTATATTTTGAAATTGTATGAACGACTACTTCCGTTCTTTTTTTTTAAAGTTTGGTAAATGTGACAACATTGAAATAGTTAGACTATAACACGTAAATGTAATTAATATGTACAATTTTTCATTAATAAATCCCAACCATAGATATGTATCTTTTATCTATGATCCCAACAGTGTGCAGCGCAACATCCTGAAGACGCGACAGAAGTCACGTGACGTTCGATCAGCTGACATCATTGACGCTGAGGAAGACGACTGACAGCATTATGATCAAATTTCTCGAAAAACTACCATCTGAAGAATGTCCTAAAGTAAGTAACAGCAGTTTCCTACACATAATAGTATTTAGCAAATAATACATATGCACAAATAGATGCAGTTATTCTGTTCTCGCGTCAGTAGCACATGCCATCAGTTTGAGAACAGCCATGCTGCTCGTAATCATATTGCGTTTTACTCATGAAATTGCTGTTTAATTTAAACTCACGCAATATGGGGAAAATACAGGGAAATAACCAAATATAAGTTACTATGTGTATTCCTCAAATCAGAAAAGGAAGTTACAAAACTCACCCAAAACACCCACACAGTAGCAGAAACAGTGTCACATGATCATGAAAGTCTTATCATTGACCACATCATATTAACAGGGATGAACAAATACTGACCCACTGTAGACATGTGTTAGTGTGTTGTTTATTTTCTTGTCATAGCGGTAACGTCTGTAGTCCTCCATGGCGTCTTTGAAGGCAATGACTGTGAGCACCATGGCTAGCGGGATCATGGTAATCTCCTTCTGAAATGCTTCCACCACTGGGACCCAATTCAGCAACACCAAGAACAGGAAGTACAGATTTGCTGCTCTATAGTCAGAACCAAATGTGTCAGTAACTCACACAAAAAAACATAAACAACAACATGCTATCAAATAATTTAGACAATACATGATATATATTCAGCTCAATATCTGACCTGTGAAACTGCTGGAAAAGATTCATGGGTATGAAGCTGATGAGGGTGTACTTGGTGGTCCGGATGCTGTTGTCTTGAAAGCCCTTGGAGAAGCTGTGGTACTCTGCTTGGTGTGGACCACATCGTGACACCACCACTCTTCTCTTTCCAGTGAGCCGCTGAACCAGAGGGTCCTGAGCGTCCAGACTACTCTTCGCGGGAAGTGATGAAGGAGGAGAGTACCAGCCCCTCCTCCTGTCTGTGGATATCAGCTGCAGACATCTGTGACGAACCCAGTAGAGTCGCTCCATGAGGATGATGAGATCCCAGAGCCTGAGGAGACAAAATGGCGAAGTCCCCGTGTACGCTACAAACAGCCCACCTCCTGAACACATAAACAATAATTAATATAAATCCGTACAGTAAATTACTTGCAACCTGCCATTTCTTCTCTTTTTGAATCCTGTTGAACAGGCTTAACTTGTGACAAAGCAAACCGCAGAAGTTGTGCCTGGAGCTAATACCATTTTCAAGTTAACCTCATACTTCCCTATAACAAGGGAAGAGGAAGAAGTGTTTGACTAGATTCAAATAAACCATCTTACATTTCACATAGGCCAAATTACAAGAGGTTTCTCTCTGTGGCAGACATACTGCAAGAATGACATGACCCGAAATGAGGAAGGAGAAAAATGTCTCTCTAAAACAAAAACGATAACAGGTGACCATGGACATATTTTATTTAACTGGTTTTCTAAACAAAATAAGAACAACCAAATAGTAACAAACAAATAAATGTAAAAAAAAACATTAGATGAAGACTTTATCTAGCTTAACTAACCAAGAACTAGTATATTCTATCCTCTACCCAGCATTCAATGGTGACTAACCACATCTAAAGCTAACCACATCATTCTACGCCAACTCTTCTGCTATTTGCTGCAAAATCAAAATTAGAATTAGAATTAATATAATCAATTCTTCAACCCTGTAACGCTTGACATATTAAGTAAAAGTCAGGAAAAATCACTTTTTCTGTTATTTACATTGCCTACAAGTAAGATGAAATTCAGAATTCTTGTAATGTAAAACAATGATCTTTGTAATAGTATAGCAGAGCACTTACACAAATGTACATAAATATCAGTTGTCGCTCTGTATGTCCAAATAATATGTCTTCAGTAAGATGATATTTAAATGCTTAGATTTGTGTAGTTTTTAATTGGGGGAAACATATAATGCTATGCAATACAATAATGACTGCGAGATGTACAAACAAATGTTTCTAAGTTTGTACAAACAAATGTTTCAGTGAATCACGTGCTACTCATAAGACGGGAAAAGATCGCGATGAAAATATCATGGTGCTTTAAATTTTGGTTTTAAAAAGAGAAAAGCTCCGTTTTTACACATCCGGAAACACATTCACAGACACATATGAAGCGTGTACAATAGATGTGCATGTGACCTCGAGTGAATGCAGGTCAAAAAGAGTGTAAAATCATAAAATGTTTATGTCGGCTTTATGGCCCAGTATGTGCATGCACTTCTTAAAGGACTCAATAAAGACTGAGGCGTCTGGATGGGAAACAAGGCAGCAGCCAATGCATATTTAAGATAACAAAGCCTTAAACTTACCGTCGAGTCATGGACTTGGCCACATTTCAGAGTAAGCTCCTGGACAAATCATGCGTCAGCTTTTCAGCTATTGTATTTAACCGTTATATGTCTTACAGTGACCTACATCGGAGAACCTTTTCCCTGCATGAGCTCGCCTAGCGCGTGAGGATCCTGTGTGCTCTGATCAACAGCCACAGGCATACATCCACAAGTTTCCAAGTTTCTCTTTGCGCAACACGTATTATCATGCTTTGGCAATCGAAATAAAACAGAATCGTTTTTTTGGACGTAAAATGTATATAACCGTAATTAACTACCAACATTTCCAAAGGATTTTAAGTACAATATATAATTTCTGAATAGTACATCTTGTAACTAAGACTAAATTAAATTTAGTCTCTTTGTTTTAAGATGTGGGAAACGTTTGTACAAAATCTGTCTTTTTGAATTTTTTTGTTCAATTGTGTAAAAATACATTTATTTTAAATCTGGATCTAATTTCAAATGTTTACTGTTAATTTATCATTTAAACTTATATTTTGAAATTGTATGAACGACTACTTCCGTTGTTTTTTTTTTAGTTTGGTAAATGTGACAACATTGAAATAGTTAGACTATAACACGTAAATGTAATTAATATGTACAATTTTTCATTAATAAATCCCAACCATAGATATGTATCTTTTATCTATGATCCCAACAGTGTGCAGCGCAACATCCTGAAGACGCGACAGAAGTCACGTGACGTTCGATCAGCTGACATCATTGACGCTGAGGAAGACGACTGACAGCATTATGATCAAATTTCTCGAAAAACTACCATCTGAAGAATGTCCTAAAGTAAGTAACAGCAGTTTCCTACACATAATAGTATTTAGCAAATAATACATATGCACAAATAGATGCAGTTATTCTGTTCTCGCGTCAGTAGCACATGCCATCAGTTTGAGAACAGCCATGCTGCTCGTAATCATATTGCGTTTTACTCATGAAATTGCTGTTTAATTTAAACCGTCTAATTGGTGAAAACAAATTCAAATTTAAACCAGATACTTTTATTTAGATGTATAGTTCATTTCTGACTTGTGGATTATTTACCTTAAAAACCAATTTGAAGTCATACTTTTACACAAAAAAGATATCTGTGGTTTAAAATTGCGGTAAATCTGTAAAAGATTATTGAAATGTTTAAAGCAGACCCAAGTTAATGAAAAAATATAACGTTTTGAAATATGCGTCAGCCCTGATGCATGCCATATCAAGCAATAAACATTGTGGCCAAATTTCATATTTTGAATTGTATATTTACTCGAGAAATTAAAATTATATACAATTATGCAACTTAGCATTTGAAATTCAATATTTATGAGCTTCAACAAAACTTTTAGCATTATTGTACATTACCATTACAGTTAGTAGTATATGGCTTAATACATTGTTTGACAGTAACAAATCAAAAATTGGCAAAACTTCATCATACTGTACAAGTTCAACACTGAAAGTGGCGTAACTAACCCATACTCAGAATTTGTGCTCTGCATTTCACCCATCCTAGTGCACACACACACACACACAGCAGTGAGTAGTGAACACACAAACATACTTTTGTTGTTAATGAGTGTGCAGAGTGTGGTGTCAAGCTGAGTGTGGGTATTGAAGTTATTGAGTGTGGAAGAGAGTGCTGTTCATTCACTCCCTTGACCTACATTTCCTGCCGGAACAGTACTGAGACTCAAACCCATGACCTTCAGGTTACAAGTCCGACTCTCTAACCAAAGTAGGTGAATGAACAGCACTCTTTTCCACCCTCATTACCCACAACTGAGGTGCCCTTGAGCGAGGCACCGAGCTCCAAATTGCTCCTGCATGCCACAGCAAAAGTTTGCCCACTGCTCCGGGTGTGTGTTCACTACTCACTTCTGTGTGTGATCACGTGGAAGGGGTGAACGCAGAGGACAAATTCCAAGTACGGATTACCATACTTGGCCTACATGTCACATACTTCAACTCCTTTTTGTATTGTCAGCTCATACACAGGGTGGTGGATGGGGTGTGCGGCCGAAGTGGTCCGAGGCGAACAGATTACGGTGAACGGTGGAGTCTGACAGAATGGGTGGAGTTAATGAACACTCTTTCCTCTTTTATCCGCTTTGCTGTAGGAAGGGGCTGTTCAGATCAAGAGGCAAGTAGATGAATCTGACCAGACATATAAACATATCTGTGTACAGAATCATGTCAGTGTTCAAGCTGATTTAGTGGTTGACTAAACATGACTAACTGATTATTTTGCACCCACGTCTGAAGATCCAGGAGCGGCTGAGTGATTTGGACACGGCACATGCTGAGGCTGTTCTCCAGTGTGTGCGCTCCAGGTTTGATGAGATCAGACATGCTTTGGTGGACAGAACCAATGGCATCTCAAGCACACAGCTTCAGGACTTCAACTGGCAGTTAAAGGTGCACCAAGCACATATATACACACATGCATTAATCACGGTGATAAGATCATCTATTGATTTTCCCATTTGTTGTTTGCTTTCTTACTTCCTCTTCCCTTTCCTTCTGTCTCACTCTAGCTGGCATTATCCAGCGACAAGCTGTCATCTTTAAACACTCCTCTGCTAAATCTTAATCTGGACCTGAAAGAGAATGGAATTCAGAGAACGGTGAATATAGAAATGAACAAAGAGGAGCTGCAAACTCTCATCAGTGCACTAGAGGCTGCTAATAAGGTAATGTTTCAAGGAATAGTTCACCCATAAATGAATATTTACTCACCCTCAGGCCATCCAAGGTGTAGATGAGTTTGTTTGTTAATCAAAACAGGTTTGGAGAAATTTAGCACTACATTATTTGCTCAGCACTAGATCCTCTGCAGTGAATGGGTGCTGTTTGAACGAGAGTTCAAACAGCTGATAAAACATCACAATAATCCATAAGAAAGCTCTAGTCTTCCATCTATGAAAATCTGTTTGTAAGCAACTAATCCATCATTAAGCCATTTTTATCTTCAAACCATTGCTTTTGATAGAGTCCTCTATCCATATTATTGCTTTCTTCAGTGAAAAATTCTGATCAGGAGAGAAATATGCACTGATCAAGCACTGTTTATAGGTGAAAATAGTTCTAAGCAAATAAGTTGGTAGATTATGATGTAAAAAAGACAACAGGGGATGGACTTTTTCATTATTATGGAATATAGATATAGACTGGTATTTTGGCTGGAAGCCAACAGCTTGAAATTAAAAGCTCATTAATGATGGATTTCTTTATTACAAATACGCAGCTTTTTGCTTCAAAAGATGTTAATTAAAGGACTGAAGTTGAGTTTTTATCAGGTAAAATGTTGAAAGGTAATGGCCTGTAAATAGACAATAGTGGCACCTACACTTAACTCTCCTGGCATTATGTGTCCTATTCTAGGTTGTGTTGCAGATGAAATGAAGATACCAGCGAAAGATGGTTCTAAAACATCACAATAATCCATAAGAAAGCTCTAGTCTTCCATCTATGAAAATCTGTTTGTAAGCAACTAATCCATCATTAAGCCATTTTTATCTTCAAACCATTGCTTTTGATAGAGTCCTCTATCCATATTATTGCTTTCTTCAGTGAAAAATTCTGATCAGGAGAGAAATATGCACTGATCAAGCACTGTTTATAGGTGAAAATAGTTCTAAGCAAATAAGTTGGTAGATTATGATGTAAAAAAGACAACAGGGGATGGACTTTTTCATTATTATGGAATATAGATATAGACTGGTATTTTGGCTGGAAGCCAACAGCTTGAAATTAAAAGCTCATTAATGATGGATTTCTTTATTACAAATACGCAGCTTTTTGCTTCAAAAGATGTTAATTAAAGGACTGAAGGTGAGTTTTTATCAGGTAAAATGTTGAAAGGTAATGGCCTGTAAATAGACAATAGTGGCACCTACACTTAATTCTCCTGGCATTATGTGTCCTATTCTAGGTTGTGTTGCAGATGAAATGAAGATACCAGCGAAAGATGGTTCTGTGCCATCATACTTTTCATTATGAGACAATGCCTGCATGTGGGCAAACGGAAACCTTACGGACAGAACCGAGAACCTGTCAGTGTCTCTCCTGAGGTGTTCATGAAGGACTGAATATTATTGTTCAAGCTCCATCAGTATGGACCACAGTTGACTTGAAGTTGCCTAAGTAATGGTGGCAGGGTCGTTTTGAGGCTGAGTATTTTGCACTATGAAAAGCAAAATGCCTGCCACAGATCTTGCTTTCAATTCTCCATGAAATGCAAATGCATTTTGATTTCACACCCCAAAAGGTTGCCTTTCTAAATAAAGTAACTAAAAACATTGAATGTCAACACTTGAGTTTTTGCCAATGCAAGTCAACACTATGACTAATAGGCAGAAACCCCCAGACTTTTTGACGCGATCATGTGACACCACACACTTGTAATCCTGATTAATAGATTTGGTGTGCGAAGTTGCCTAAGTAATGGTGGCAGGGTCGTTTTGAGGCTGAGTATTTTGCACTATGAAAAGCAAAATGCCTGCCACAGATCTTGCTTTCAATTCTCCATGAAATGCAAATGCATTTTGATTTCACACCCCAAAAGGTTGCCTTTCTAAATAAAGTAACTAAAAACATTGAATGTGAACACTTGAGTTTTTGCCAATGCAAGTCAACACTATGACTAATAGGCAGAAAAAAGGCAGAAACCCCCAGACTTTTTGACGCGATCATGTGACACCACTCACTTGTAATCCTGATTAATAGATTTGGTGTGCACATGTTGAAGTGGATTAAATCAAGTAAATTGTATGAATGGAATTTTGTCTTCATTACTGTCAGATCATCTTAATAGGTTCATTCCCTGAAGAGGCAAGGGTGATTGGTTTATGAGAACAATTAACCCTTTTCAGTGTCCATAATTGATTATTAGACTTCCCAGCTCACAAAAACACCAATGCCATGTGGTAATGCAACAAAAAAGCAATCGAGTACAAAAATCAGCTCTTCACATTATGCTTGGTGAGATATTTTATTTGAATTCATTCAAAATGTCTATGATTTAAAATAAAGTATCCTTAAGAACAACTGTGGTTGCAGTCCTAGGCTTAAATACATAAACTCAAATACAAACACCCTGTCTCATTCAGTGACAGTAAATTCTCCTTCAACACACTCCACATCTACACGAAAGTGCACTGGCCGATAGCATGAGTGCAATTACAGAAATCATACACAGATAATAGGATACTGTTTTTAAAAATCCTTTTTTTTTTGGCATTTGCTGTTGTAGGCATCTCAAGCCAAAACACCATGTATGAATGATAGATGGCCTATCAAAAGTTAAATATAACTTAACTTTTATGTGTCCGTGTTTGTGTATTCATGCTGATTCTGGCTGGAGCGTGTGAATATGCTTTGTTTTTACATTGCCAGTCTTTGATTAGCATTAATGGAGAATTTCGTAAAGTTAATTCACTCCTGGACAATAAACTGAGCAGCTCATGTCCCAGTCAGATTGTCACTGAAACAAAAAGAGTGTTGCAATGCAAGCAATTTATTAACATGCCAAATGCATTTGATGTATTTCTAATATTATACTGAATATTAATGCAGGGCATTTGAAAAGCCCTTGAAAGTACCTTTATTTTTAATTATGTGTGGCACCCTTAAGTAATATTTGTTCTATAGAAAAGTGGAAATCCATTCAGAATATTTCTACTCTGCTGTTGTATGTTAAACCCTCTAAAATTCTTTTTTTTTTTCTTGAAAGGCACAAGTTCAGCCATAAAGAAGAAAAATCTAATTTGTTATTAAGTCCTATTAGCCATTTTGGTGAGCTTGGATAATATATAACTCACAGTGAATAGCAGTTTAAAGCTAAAATGCAAATGTGAAAGGTAAATACTGTGAAGTCACTTCCTATATAAATAGTTATAACTACATCCCTAAAACAATGCCCATATCTAAAATCATAGCTACATTTTGATTGCAATAATGTTAGGAATGCTGAGTCAAATACTGAACAACAGGAAATAATATATCCCTTTCCTGAAACCGTTTTGTCTTTTAACCTCTTGCTAATGAATCTGGATTTTATATATTGGGCTTTACAGTAAAAAATTCAACTGCTGCTATGAATGAAATATGCAGGATTTGTTGGTTTATAAGAAAAAGTAGAGAAAAACATGATGACATCATTCATCTTTCAATACCTGATTTGTTTTAATGTACAAATGTACACACTGTGAGGACTTTAAACTCGTATCCTGCTTGTCATCATGTGTCGTCATGCTGATGTAAGGACATCCGTTCCTGGCAGGCTGACTACATTTGATAATAGAGAACAAGTGTGTTACATATAGACAGATAATATTTTTTTGAAGTGTAGCCTTAGCCAAGCCCTATAAATACTGTAACCCAAACGATGAGCTCTTTTGCCCATTTCTTGGTAGCACAGTTGCTAAAGTCTTACTAAGACAAACAGGTTTAATCTACAGTATGTGATGTGTCTAAACTGGGGCAGAAGGTCTTGATTTTAAAGGAATGTTCCAGGTTTTCGTTAGAGGTAAATTAACTTGTCTTCAGTAACTATAAAAGTATATGATACTGTACATTTAGTCTTGCAGGTGGAGCTTGCTCCATGTAAGCAGAGTACAACTGGTACATCAATTTCAGGTATCCTTGAGCATATCGCCCGTATTTACCAGCATGTCATGCCAATATGAATGACTTATGTTATGTGGTATTATCATTTCAATTGTCTGGCACATGTACTTCCATTGTAAGTGTCTTACTGTAACCACGTTTAAATACTAATACCACAAATACCAAACAGAATTAGGCTGACACTTCAAGACTTTTACTAATCTTCCTAATCTTTTGCCAGGGTCATATTGACCTCAAACAGAAACAATTTCACTAAAAAATACCTAAATGCTTGCATTGTTGTAAAACAAAGTGATAAATCTTTAATTAAATCTACAGTGTATAAAAGTACCAGACAAAAGTCATTTGTAATTCCTTTCCCAATTGCAATTATTTATTATAAAACCTGAGGGATTAGTTAAAATTATTTTCTGTTGTAATGAAATTTATACCACTAATGTTGTCAATACAGCTTGTAATAAACCAAGAACATCCCTTTAAGACCTTCAGTCCTCCAATATATGCAAGATGGATGATAAAATCAACTTCCAAATGCTGTTTTAAAGATTTAAGCCTGTCTACAGCTGCAGGTCAGTCGTCTCTAAAGAAAAGCCTTTTTCTCTCCATTGTGAAGCTGTACTTTCTGCAGTCAGTGAAGCTGATCCTACAGAAGCAAAGTGAAAAAATCTGTGACAATTTTAAACTAATATTTGTGACATAATCTACAATAAACAGCTTTAAAAGTTGGGTAGTCATTTTAAGTTATTTTGTCTTATTTAAAAATTATAACAGATTTATTTGATATATGCTTTATAGTTTACCTACCGAATACACCTCCTCCTCCTGTCTGACTGATGGTCAAAACCACAAGGAGGGTAAGAGAGCCTGACCTGATGTGTGAATGGCTGGGTCGAGCCAGTGCTGCTCCCTAGTGGACATAATACAACCAGTATACTAAGTTGAAGAAGGTGTAGGTGATGGGAAAGAGGACACGTGACCACTTGTCGATGGCGTTTACGTCTGTCAGGTCTGGAATCTTCACCTTTAGCTGAGCGGCTCGCCTCCTTAGACGACTCTTTTTTCCTGCCATTGGCCTCTCGACAGAGGCAGTGGGCCGGCCGTAGAGGTCCCGACCTGTAAGGGGCTTTCGGTATTGGATGCTGGCACTATCATAAGAGAACATGGTGTTCCTCGGGTCCCCAAGAGCACCTAACATCTCTGCCCCGCTAAGGCGCAGGTCAAGGTTTGTCAGGGGAATGTTTCCATGTACATCAACCTTTAATGGAAAAAAAGAGTACATAAGCAAAGAAAAGAGGTAAGCTTTAGTGATTCTTCTTACAAAAGGTTTATACATAAAACCAACAGCAACTTTGAAAAAAATAATTTTTTACAGTGTAATGAAAAAATTAAATTGGTGCAACTTGAAGTAAATGTGGAACAGGTTAAAGGGTCAAAGACCCACCTAGGGATGCACTGATACCACCGATCCGATTCCAGCACTGTTTTTTTAAATCAAGATAAAATTTCTATACATCAGTGTGTTAACCTGTCCATCACTGTTTTGTGTGTTAAACACAATCTACTAAATATAGACAACTTCATTTTAAAGAAAAATAACAAATGAAAAAATATATAATCAAAATCTATGACAAAAATACTATTATAAACTACGTAAGTGGATAATTCAGCAGCAAAAGTTATTCTAGAAAAATCACGAGTGCACAATAATTTTATAAAATCTAAACATTTAGTGAAATAACACTATTTAGTGGGGAACAAATATAAGTGAATAAGTGTAGGACTAAATCTGGTAAAATGTTACATTGCTCTAAAATACATTCATGAAAAACAAGAAAATATATTTATTTATAAATATATACTATAAATTAAAAGACACTTCTTTTAAATGTATAGCACAGTAATGGAGGCAGCAACATATGATAGGACAGAACAAGAAAGGCTATTAGTAGTCTTTCATTGCGCAAAAGTATTATAATACGAAAGGCTTCAATACAAAGCGGCACGAAGCACTTATGTGCATCCCATGCTCAGAATGATGCGCTTGAAGCAACACGCAGTCACAGTGTGCAGCGCTCTGCATAGAGAAGTACAAAGAGAAGAGATACTGATGCTATCTGTGATATCTGTGTAATAGTTTATTGAGCCTTTTCTTTTAACAGTTTTAAACTTCAGTTACTGTGTACTCTTGGACTGTCGTAACCAAACGCGACACAGTTTGAGCGCTGAATGGAGGATGACTGACAGCCGCAGCGGAGAGAAGAGTTTACGTGAACTTGACTTTTTTGGATATTCAACTGTACCTAACATTGAACTATGGAACAGCTTTAAAACACTTGGAATATAGTTCACGAGAACTTTGTGTTTTTTTCGTGGGGCTTAACAATAACAGAATATTAAACGCAGAATATCATATTTGGATCGGTCTCCTCTGACAAATACCCGTTCCGGCAGAAGATGCCAGTCTCGTAGCCGATACCAATACTGAGTATTGGATCGGTGCATCCCTAGACCCACCTGAACTTTGTTACTCTCCAAGCGACTCTTCTCATTGTTGCTTTTTGCAGCTTTTTCTGCCACTTTCTTCTGCAAGTGTGGACCACGGCCGAAGAATATGTAGTTGACGAAGGCATACTCGAGCAAGGCCAGGAACACAAAGACAAAGCAGCCCATCAGATAGATGTCTATGGCCTTCACATAAGGGATCTTGGGTAAAGTCTCCCTAAGATGAGTGTTGATTGTGGTCATAGTCAGAACGGTGGTGATTCCTAAAGTATTACAATGTTTGAAAAAGCTTATTTAGAAACTGGTTGACATCAAAAGTAAATTTAAGAAGTATTGGGAAAAAGTGAGGTGAAGAGAAAGTGCAACGAAAGTGTGCTCACACAAACACACACCTAGCGCAACTCTTGCAGCGGAAGCATCATAGTTGATCCAGAAAGAGACCCAGGACAGGATGGTGATCAATGTTGAAGGCATGTAGGTCTGCAGGATGAAATATCCAATGTTTCTCTTCAGTTTAAAACTGAGAGACAGACGAGGATATGACCCTGAAAGTGAGAAATGAAAGTACTTTCAGTGTAGTACACAAAAACACATTCAGATGAGAAACCTTACAGTACACTAGAATTCAAAGAGTCAGTCAGATATTTTAATGTATCTCTTATACTCAAAAATCGAAAATACAGTAAAACAGTAATATTGTGAAATATCATTACTATTTAAAGCAACTGTTTACTATTTGAATATATTTTAAAATGAAATGTATTCCTATGATGCCAAAGCTGAATTTTCAGCAGTCTTCAAAGTCACATGATCCTTCAGAAATCATTACGATATGCTGATTTGATGCTTAATATTTTTATGGAAACAAGGATATCTTTTTTTTCAGAATTATTTAATGAATAGAAAGTTAAAAAGAACAGCATTTATTTCAAACAGAAACTGTTTTAGAACTTTTCTGTCACTTTTGATCAATTTTAATGTATCCTTGCTGAATAAAAGAATTAATTTATTTAAAAAAAAAATCTTACTGCTGGTATACACAGTATACATTGTGGTTGGTCATTTAACATTTTAGATTACTAACTTGGCGGGTCTTGACAAGAACAAGCTGCATGTTGGACCAGACTTTATGTCTCAGCAAACTGCATCATGTCTTTAATATCAGAACAGCATTACAACTACACACATATCATTTTTCTGTGCTTACAAATAAAACACAACTTCATTTGAAAGATTGATTTTTGAACAGTTGTGAACCGAAGGTAATCTTGGCATACAGTAGTTCTGAAGGACAGTCGAGGGCTGACTCATCTCGAAAGAAAGTCTATTCATCTCATGAACATGCAGGGAGCGCACTGCACCTGTGGCAAACACCGCTTTCGTAGACAGTGTTTTATAATCAATAATAGAGAATTGCGGCAGCTCAATGTTGTCCACCCCTGTCACTGAACTTCCTCCCTGCCAGTAGAACTCAATGTCATCTGTGGTGTAGCCATCTGAGAGACAAAAGAGGGACAGAAACATTCAGAAAAACACAGTCACAAAACAGCATGGGAAAAGCTGCCTCTGTCAGTGGTGTAAATCAGCATGTGATTACAGTGAGAACACTTCTGTGAGAGGTTTGGTCCAGGTCTAACTGACAAGATTGTCCCTGCAGACTCTGCGCTTATCTCCAGGACAGCACAGTACTGCAGAACATTAAAGCTTAATTAGAGGATGAAGTCTTGTGATAGTCCATTCTCCCTGTTCTTCATTAAGTTCAATCAAAAGAAACATCAGCCTAGAGTCCTGAGTGACTGAAGCACAGCGATAATCCTCATGAAGGTCTACTCTTCCCACTCTGCAATGCTCTCTGAATTTTTCTGTCATTTGAAGTCCTCTCCTCTTTAATGTTTGAATCTGAGATCGCATGTCAAATTTGTGATGTTTGATTAAATGTCGCCGTTTTCTACAAATAGGGTGTCCCATGACTGTCCCAAAATGATTGTTAGCCTGTTAACTGTACCAAAATAACAGTGTTGTATTGTTGTTGCATAATGTAAATTGATATTCAAATCACTTGTTGTAAAAATATTGTATTTAAATATTAAGTCCACTAACAAAACCATAATATTTATCTGTTCCACATTTTGCATTAAACCCTGTTACATGATTTTCTTCCTACAAACATGTAAAAAAAAAAATTCAATGAAAGATCTAAGCATCTAAGTTTCTCAAAAAGCACCCTGTGTGTGATTGACTATACTGCATATATATCTATATCTGTAACTATTGCCCAAGTTATTATATGAAAACTGATCCATTATTTTTCTATAATTTATAGGAAATAAGTTTATCAATAACTACAAATTTGATCATAAGCTAAATTTGCAACCTTGTTAACTGGCAAATTACGTTTTTATTGTTTTATGTAGTTTTTGATGCTTTAATGTTTATAACTAAGCTGTACTGAGATCTCTAATTTTGGTTTGTTAAAAAAAATAAGGGATATTTTGCCCAAAAAGGACAATTCTGTCTTCAATTATTAAATCACTAGAAGTTATTTTGAGACTTTAGTCTTTGCAACTTCAGGGATCTTATCTATGCACTATCAGCTTGTAACACTCCAAAGAGAAAGGAAAACTTGAAATCGCATCATATGACCCCTTTAATAAATATTTTAATGGTCCTTATTTTCAAACGTGAGGGGGAGAAAATGACATAATTTTCATTTTTGGGTGAACTATCTCTTTAAGAACACCCTACTTGTGGAAAGTATTTTTGCCTACATTACAGTGAGTCTGATCTTGTCTTGTCCCATGGATGATGTGTATGTGGTGAAGGTGGCATGGTTTATGTCTACCGTGTGAAAGTGACATGGTTTATGTCTGCTGTGATGTTGTGGTTTCTCCTTCAAGCTGTGCTCTGACATGACAGCAGCCTCGCAGGGCTACAGCTGTCTGCCCAACAGAGCAGACACCCAATTACAAACACTGTCTGTCACACCGAGAGAGACAAAGTGCAAAAGAGATGGAGTAGAGGAGATGAAAGAGAGCAAAAAGAAAGAGTGACAGAGTAAGACATTCGCAGAGACTAAGAAAGACGAAACAGAGAGATTAGTCAACACAACCTGATTCTCTGCAGGTGTTTGTCATGATAAAAGAGATGATGCATAAATGCATTATGATTACACAACTGATTGCACCAGTATTTTTGCTGCATTGCAACTGTTGCTTGCAATTGCATGCAATAAAGAAATTTCAGCATCTTTATGTAATACTTTCAGTGACAACTGGACTTTCATGTTGGTAGGATCTAGGATGTAATAGTTGTGTTGTATAAAAATGTTTTTCTGGATTCATTCTATATATATAAAGTATTTTTAGTGCAGTTAATTAAAAAGAATAATGTGAGGCAATTTTCCTACCTAAGGAGCAATACAAGCTTGAATTACTATATTTACTATATTAACCTCTTCAGAGGTGATGCCTTTCACATAGGACATGTTCATATTATTAAGAACAGCAAGTTGGAACACAAGTAACAGAGTTCAGGAAACACTCAATGCTTAAGACGTGTGTCTTAAAAATGCATAAGATGCTGAAAAAGATGTGATGCAAAAGCTGAATGTACATACAGTACTTTAAAAAAAGCAGAATACAACAATACAACAAATACAGAATACAACAACATGTCCTGTGTGAATGGCCCCCAAGTCTGCCCTGGGGTGCGTTTCCCATACAATTCGCTGCTTAACCACCATAGTACTATACATCTTTGGAAAAATTAACTAGTCATGACTGTTTCACAAACTGTAGTAACTGTCACACAAAGTGCTGGGTAGTAACTAATTACATGTAATCTGGATTTAGATTTGTATCATGTATCTGGATCTACTTGTAATTAAGAGTATATTACATTTAAAAATTCTCATAATCAGATTACAGTTACTTTTTTATGGATTACATGATTACATATTCCCACAATGCCAGTAAATTATTCATAAAATAATTTTTTTCTAATTCTTCTTTTTTCCTCTTTTAAATTTCCATTTCTAAACATTTCAAAAAATTTTCCTTTCTACTGTGTAATACCATATTCACAAAGACAGACAGAAAGAAAGAAATATTTCAAGGAATTCTTTCTCGTTGCTTTTTTATATCAATATGGTACGTTTAATGGTACGTCTGCTCTTTGGTCTGTTTTTAAGACACTTTGCACTTTTGTCACTTTTTCACTTTTGCATATGGAAAATAAAAAACTATATTTTTGATAGACCTTTTTTGGTCTGATTGGATGTTTCAAGTGTGCGGACAATTTCAGCTACCTGTTGGATTAAAATCTGTAATCAGTAACAGACTACAATTTGTAAATAATCTACCCAGCTCTGGTCACACATCAGTTGTTCGAACCACATTGGTTCAACAATATAAAACTGTTGTTGATGTCACACAAGTAGTGGAGTAATAACTTCTGCAAACTGAGATCTAATTAGTGTCAGATTATTGCTGTAAATAATGAACATGGCATTGGAAGACTAAATTGCTGCTTTTGTTTTCTGTTGTTTTGCTTTATTTTCAGATGTTTGATTCAATCACAGGTTCCTCTTACATCATACTGAGGGTTCCCTCGGGTTAATAGAGGGAACCTCTATATCTGCCCATGCACACTCTTCAAAAACAAAACTTTCATTCTCATGACTAACTAAAAGATTAAAAATTACATTTTACGTATATGAACAATATAGATTGTACAGCATGTCAGCTTGCTTATTTTCTATATTCACATCATACTAACTAGAAACTATGCTTCAAATCACAGGTCACAGAGCTGTAGTTCCAACCACACAACTTTGCGACTCTGTTTGTGAATGTTACTTGGAACTATGGAACTAAACTGATTCAAAAGCCACTTTTTGTCTATTCGATGTTTTCATCAGGTACAAAACTATAATGAATTTGAATTATCTTCCTATAGGGTTTTTCCACAGTTATTACTGATATAAGTGATAAACTGCGATTAAGCCAACTGAGTTATTAATGGTTGTTAAAGGGTTAGTTCACCCAAAAATGAAAATTAGCCCATAAATTACTCACCCTCAAGTCATCCTAGGTGTATATGACTTTCTTCTTTCAGACGGTACTTCTAATTAGTGACTGTTGTTTTGTTTTGATCTCTCCCCTGCGCTTCCGCGTGCGTCACTCCTGAGCGGCACATGCGCAAAGCTGACCTCCATACGTCATTCCCCCGGAACTGCTTCCAGTGTACAACAGTGAGCGCAAGCTACATTAAAGTGATTATTACGTTTTGAATATGGATATTTTTCTTACAAAAACGCATCGATTCGCTACAGAAGGCCTTTGTTCACCCCCCGGAGCCGTGTGAGACACTTTTTTTTATGGATGGGCGCATTTTATTTAACTGCTTTTGGATGGATTCATGCAACACCTGCTGAGTGGCATTAAACAGCTTGAAAGATCAAAGACCATTTTTAATATAACTCCGACTGGATTCGTCTGAAAGAAGAAAGTCATATACACCTAGGATGACTTGAGGGTGAGTAAATTATGGGCTAATTTTCATTTTTGGGTGAACTAACCCTTTAAAGATTAAACCACAAACAGCACTTACAACTTTCAATCTCCAGCGTGCAGTTCTGCTCATCCAGCGGGTATCTGCGCAAATCCATCATACAAGCAGCTGTGGTAGTTATCCTACAGATATGAGGTGAAAAACAACACAACACAATACTATTATAATCAAGCAGTTCATGCTGAACTAATATTGATTTGACAAGCACGTGTACTTCTTCATATAAAAAATATCAAGTTTTGGTATAAAGCACTTTTTCTTAACAAACAGTGATAAATACATGTTTCCTTTCCACCCCAACAAAAATACACTTTATTTTTACCTTATTATACTGTATTGTTTTTCTGAGGGGCAGAGAGATGGTTATCTAATCAGTTATCACATATATTTATAGGCACACTCATATGTGCACACTGCTATAGAGCAGCACATGTCCATACCCCTAAGGCATAGTACACTAGATATAAATTATATAGTATTGAGCAAGATGGAGAGAGAGGGAATATCGGCCAGACAAAACCTGCATATCTAACTCTGCACTATGTAGGGAAAGCTTTCCCTCTGCAGAAAGACATGAATCTTGACTTGAATTAATCAATATTTTAATATTGATTTAGTAATTAATCAATATTTTATGTTTTGGCATTTTAACAGTGACTACTCAACGTTTATTCTCTTCTTGAGAGTTTTTTAACATACCATAACTGATACACTTTTTGATTTTTTTTCTTTTTAAGTCGCAGTATTATAATCTTGAGAAGCAAAATTGCATAAGATATTAAAGTGTATTTATTTTACAAAAATGTTTTTATTTTACAAAAATGTTTTTCTTATTTTTAGCATAAATCTAACCTAATGTAAAGAAACGTCTCGGTTACATATGTAACCCTCGTTCCCTGAAGGAGGGAACGGAGACGTCACGTCGGTGACCGACGAATTGGGATCTTGCTTAGAGAGACCAATCTACTTCGAGTGTAAACTAAACGAACCAATGCACATTGGCATGCGATTATTGCATCCAGCTGCCGCTGATCACAGCGTGAGTATAAGTAGGCAGCAGATGCACAGGGCTGGTCTGCCTCCTCCGGGGGCAGCGCTTGCAGGCTCACCACCTGATCCCTGAAGGGAGTAGTGGGAACCTTGGGCACATAGCCGGGCCGGTGCCTCAGGATTACCTGGTAGTCAGCCGGCCCAAACTCTAGGCAGGAATCGTCGACCAAAAATGCGTGCAGGTCCCCTACCCTCTTGATGGAGGCCAGTGCAAGCAGGAGCAGAGTTTTTATTGACAGAAACTTCAGCTCGACTGTCTGCAAAGGCTCAAATGGGCCCTGCTGTAGTGCTGTGAGCACTCCAGAGAGGTCATAGGGGGGGGTCGTGGAGGATTTAGCCTTCTCGCCCCCCTAGGGAACCTGATGACCAGGTCATGCTTCCCCACCAACTTCCCTTCCACGGGGTCGTGGCTGGCAGCAATGGCAGCCACGTAGACTTTAAGGGTGGAGG
Source organism: Sinocyclocheilus rhinocerous (assembly GCF_001515625.1). Taxonomy (NCBI): domain Eukaryota; kingdom Metazoa; phylum Chordata; class Actinopteri; order Cypriniformes; family Cyprinidae; genus Sinocyclocheilus; species Sinocyclocheilus rhinocerous. The sequence continues at coordinate 786,404 of NW_015636034.1, read as the reverse complement.
GAGACAGCCTTCGCTCCAACCCCTGCTGCAAAAAGGACAGCACAACTCTGATCGGGCATATTCGGGGGTCT